>NC_084575.2:14593066-14665566 GCF_033978685.3 Nerophis lumbriciformis
GTCTGCCCATCTATGACGTTATCAAAACAAAAATGGCGGAAACCTACGGTGGACGAGAAAGGTCATACCAAATGCAAACATCACAAGACAATATCATTAATGACAAAAACTTTCAGCGAAAGCCACAACAAATAAAGACGGCCCAGGACAATAAAATAAAGCCACAACTTAACTTTAAACCACGAAGGATGCGACGGATAAAATAAAAATGACAGCGGAGCAAGTTCGCCAACGGACCACCTTGAGAAGGTTAAAAACAAAGTAATAAACACAGTTTTTAGCATTATTGAAAAAGTAAAAAAAAGTTATTCACGACAGAAAAAATGGTCACACATAACTTACGTTTCCAACTTCATTCATTACACCCTCATCCATTTGGTCCGTATGTCGCCCTTGTTCGCTTTCATTTCCGTTATGTCTTTATGATGTACCAATCCATCCATCCATTTTCTACCGCTTATTCCCTCTGGGGTCGCGGGGGGCGCTGGAGCCTATCTCAGCTACAACCGTGTTTATTAAAATGAGAGTAGTAGCAGGTCAAACCACTGCTCATTTAATCTGAAAATATTTGGTTGCACTTAATTTCTTAGGTAAATCTACTGCTAATTTAACCTGAAGAGATGTTGGTTGCACTTCCATCCATCCATGTTCTACCGCTTGTCCCTTTCGGGGTTGTTTTATTTTTGATATTAATATTATATAATTTTTATGTTGAAAAACAACAGAAAAAGTAGCAGGTAAATCTACTGTAAGCATGTTAGTTATTGTACTTTTATTAAAAATTGCCTGAATGTTGAAAATTTGAGCAGAAATGATTTTTCGCTTGTTAATTTTGCTTGTTAATTCAAACTAAGGTGTTTGTTGCACTTTGTTATGCAGAGTATACAGTGTTCCCTTGATTATCGCAGGAGTTACGTTCCAGACCCCTGTAATTTCCGTGAAGTCGGGAAGCTACCTGTATTTATTTTATGATTTACACAAATATTTTATGCATTGCAGGTCTTTGTAAATATTCCACATGCTGTTATCAAGCTTTCGCACACTTAAACACTCACTACACTCTTAAACACTTTCCATACAACATCGGTACTACACAAATGATGATGCTAAAGCTGCAGGTGATGATGGCAGTGTCATGGTGGCCGCAACCAAGTAAGGAACAAAGTCATGGAGAGTTACTGGCGGACCCTTTTGAAGACACTGTTGCCGTCGTCCTTGAAGTCTTTTCCTCTGTCTTTATGTAAGAAGGCTTCATATTGATCTTGCAATGGCAACCAATAGATAGTAGCTCATACTAGCCAAGTTATCTTCTTTTAGTATAGCAATGAGGAGGTTTTGCTTTTCTCTGATTGTAGGCAGCTTCCTCCGGGGCTTAGATTACGTGACAAAAGTTTTAGAAGGCGCAGATCGTTAAGGACAACATTGTAGGGATTACAATAAATACAAAAGGTTTTCTGGAGAGGCAACATGGAGGTCGGCTGCAGCAAACAGGAGGCTTAATGTGGCTGAGCCAATCAGCTGCCAGGAAACAGAACACGGGCTCTTTGAAGGGTTTGCCATCAGCCAAAATTAGGCCATATAAAATGTCACATGAGCAAAGCAGCTTCACTACTGAATAGATCAGGTAATATCAAATAGGTGTTATTATATATGGTGGGATGTGCATTTCATATCACGGTTATTGTGAGCAAAATGATCACTACTATCATTGTTATTGCGGTAATGTTGAATGTACTCAAAAAGTACTTACACACTGATTCTTTTGACCAAGGTATTTAGAAATAAATAGGCACACTGATAGAAAACCCACTATTTTGCATGTTTTGTGTTTCTTATGCTTCCCTAATAGCAGAGGTGTGGACTCGAGTCACATGACTTGGACTCGAGTCAGACTCGAGTCATGAATTTGATGACTTTAGACTCGACTTGACAAAATGTAAAAAGACTTGCAACTCGACTTAGACTTTAACATCAATGACTTGTGACTTCACTTGGACTTGAGCCTTTTGAATTGACATGACTTGACATGACTTGCTACTTTCCCCAAAACCCAAAGATGAAAAAGTTATTCGGGAGCGCTCCGTATTTTTCATTGTGTACTTGTCTATCAGCGTTGCGTGTGTCAGCTGGTGTGCGCTCAGTACAACAGCCAATCAAATTAGATCTACTTTGTTTTCATCACACAGCATTCATCCAATCAAATTGCAGGACAACCAACGAAGAAGACATGTCCAAACCACACGCCAGTGAACAGTATGCAACACATGCGGTTCGAAAATGACTGATGGAGAGGCAACAACTTCCAACTTCGTCCGGCATTTGAAGTTGCACAAAGAACGGTAAGTTTTGAATGTAAGATAACGTTTATTGGCTAAGTAACGTGACTTTTATTTGCTGTGTAGTTAAAGTGAGGCTGTAAACTCACTGCTAACGTTATAACGTTATTGCAAACACGGAAATCTGTTGCAGTTCACTACCTTATTCATACTTTTTGTTCAGTGATTTTTTTAAGCAGGGTTACGTTAGTCAATATATCACACGTAACGTTAGACGGCGGTCAGCAGCACCGCGTATTTTAGCCACCTAAAAAAAGACAAAAATAGTAAAATAAAGGTCAGTTAAAATGTATACTATATTATGAATATGTGTACCGTTTTAGCTAGCTTTCTGACATACTGTTGGTTGTTTACCTCAGTGGTCCCCAACCACTGGGCCGCGGCCCGGTACTGGTCCGTGGATCGATTGGTATCGGGCCGCACAAGAAATATTTTTTTTTTTTTTTTTTTTTTAATTAAATCAACATAAAAAACACAAGATACACTTACAAGTAGTGCACCAACCCAAAAAAACTCTCTCCCCCTTTTGTTCTGGGCATTGAACATGAAGACTCTTCCTTCACTGTTCCGAGTGGCCATGAGAGTCTTGGCAGTGCCTGCCTCCAGTGCTCCAGTGGAGCGAGTTTTCAGCCATGGTGGCATCATACTACGCCCCCATTGTGCACAAATGACTGACAGACTCTTGGCTAATTTGGTCTTTTGCAAATGCAATGCAGCATAGGGCCCTGACATATAATAAGTACAACTTTTTTGTTATGTTCACGTATATGTCATGTTTTTTCAATGTTAACACTTTTGTACAAATAAGTACATTTGCACTTTATTTTTCAATGTGTTTGTTCTGTAAAGGAATGAGTTAATGTTTAAAATGACTGGTTAATAGTGCTATTATAAAGTGCAATGTCAGCACAATTGTATTTCCTGCAATTTAAAATGCACTTGTTTTAATAAATAAATACAGCGTTTGAAAAGCATACACAATCTGTGTTAATATATTAGTCTGTGGTTAAAAGGACTTGAAAGGACTCGAAACTCAAAATGCAGGACTTAGGACTTGACTTGAGACTTTCCAGTCTTGACTTTGGACTTGACTCGGGGCTTGCCTGTCTTGACTCGGGACTTGACTCGGACTTGAGGGCAAAGACTTGAGACTTACTTGTGACTTGCAAAACAATGACTTGGTCCCACCTCTGCCTAATAGTGTTTTAGTCTTAGTTTTTATGGCTATACTTTTTTTTTTTCTTTTTTTAAACATCTCCGTAAAAACACCTCTGTCTCGTAATAGTTTATCACACTGCAGTTGTCGATCTCAGTTTTTCGATAATTTCAATTAAAAACGTCAATAGTTTTACTGTGGTTATCATTATTACCGTTTATCGTTACATCCCTACATGTACAAAAAATGCTGCTCAGTACAAAATTGGCATGGAAAGAGGAGTACATGACATTCAGAGAGAGACTGTCCCCAATCAGAATCTTTATTAATAGCCATGCAAAGAATTTGGGGAAATGTACATTCGGTACAGCTATCATTACAATTAACATTTAGGAAGTGCCCGTCCCTAATATTTAGCATTATTTGGGGAAATACAAACACAAAAATGTTGTCTAGGACGCTCCTATAAAATCAGCCACAGCATGTCATGTGACACAAACACTCGCTTGCAGTGTCAGAACGTTTACAACCAAAGGCTGCATGCAGAAAAATAGAAGGATGCTTGATACATTTTGTCCATAAAAGATGCTAAAACCAATCCAATGCAAGTCAATACATATATGCTAACAAAGCATTGACATCCTAGCTTTGTGTTACAGTAGGTAACAAACTACATTAGTATAATATATAATATTATTTCTCAATAAGTAATTGTTTCTATTTTTAGAATATGCAAATTGGACACCCTTGCTCTAACACAGTGGTTCTCAAATGGGGGTACGCGTACCCCTGGGGGTACTTGAAGGTATGCCAAGGGGTACGTGAGATTTTTTTTAAATATTCTAAAAATAGCAACAATTCAAAAATCCTTTATAAATATATTTATTGAATAATACTTCAACAAAATATGAATGTAAGTTCATAAACTGAACATCAAATCAAGTAGGCTATTCCATTCATTACAATGCAACAATGCAATATTCAGTGTCGCCAGCTAGATTTTTTGTGGACATGTTCCATAAATATTGATGTTAAAGATTTCTTTTTTTGTGAAGAAATGTTTAGAATTAAGTTCATCAATCCAGATGGATCTCTATTATAATCTCCAAAGAGGGCACTTTAAGTTGATGATTACTTCTATGTGTAGAAATCTTTATTTATAATTGAATCACTTGTTTATTTTTCAACAAGTTTTTTAGTTATTTTTATATCTTTTTTTCCAAATAGTTCAAGAAAGACCACTACAAATGAGCAATATTTTGCACTGTTATACAATTTAATAAATCAGAAACTGATGACATAGTGCTGTATTTTACTTCTTTATCTCTTTTTTTCAACTAAAAATGCTTTGCTCTGATTAGGGGGTACTTGAATTAAAAAAATGTTCACAGGGGGTACATCACTGAAAAAAGGTTGAGAACCACTGCTCTAACAGATATGGGCAACTTTCTCTGTAGTGGTCCGAGCATCTGTCAGGTAACCTCAAGTCACCCACTGCATAAGACTTTGACTATTCTGTGTTAAGTCAACAACAGCCTCGATGATCTGGTTGTATAAACTGCTTCTCGCTCCAAAGTTCTTATCCTGTTCAGAGATAGAGGAAGCCTCTAATCATTCGTGGTGTATTCATAACACCCATTGACCAACAACTGCTTCCCATTTCCAGTAAGGTGTCTCCCTCGCCAGGAAAATGATGCATTTACGGTATGTTGGGCTTATTTGGAGAGGAATGCAGCAAAGACCGATCTATTTCTGGTAATTGCCCTATGTACATTTGTGTCTCAGAAAGCAACGCTGATAGGGGCTGGGGAGAATTAAGGGTCATTTAGTGCTACAGACCGGTCGACAACGCTCTAAAACAGGGGTCTCAGACACGCGGCCGTGGGCCAATTGCGGCCCGCGAGACGTTATTTTGCGGCCCACACCTTAATATGAAAATTGAATGTTAGTGCGGCCCGCGAGTTTTATATGAATGGCGCTTGATAGCGTCATACTTGCCAACCCTCCCGATTTTTACGGGAGACTCACGAACTTTCAGGGCAACCATTCTCTCGAATGTCTTCACCCAAACAACAATATTAAGGGCGTGACGTGATGTCACTGCCTTTAGCGCCCTCTACAACCTGTACAAACAGCGTGCCGCCCAGTCACATGTTGTATGAGGCTTCTGGACACACACGTAAGTGACTGCAAGACATTCTTGATCAACAGCCACACAGGTCACTCTGAGGGTGGCCGTATAAACAAGTTTAACACTGTTACAAATATGCGCCACACTGTGAACCCACACCAAACAAGAATGACAAACACATTTCGGGAAAACATCCGCACCCTAACACATCATAAACACAACAGGACAAATACCCAATTCCCATGCAGCGCTAACTCTTCCGGGCTACAATATACACCCCTGCTACCACCAAACCCCGCCCCCCAACCCTGCGCCCCCACACATAAACCCCACCCCCCCACCCCCCTCCGTGCGTCGGTTGAGGTTGGTGGGGTTTTACACATCTGTGAAAGCACCATTAATGCTGAAAAGTACATAAAGGTTTTGGAGTAACATATATTTAATATTTCAGCAAGACAATGCCAAGCCACGTGTTACAACAGAGTGACTTCATAGTAAAAGAGTGCGGGTACTAGACTGGCCTGCCTGTAGTCCAGACCTGTCTCCCATTGAAAATGTGTTGCGCATTATGAAGCGTAAAATACCACAACGGAGACCCCGGACTGTTGAAAAACTTAAGCTGTACATCAAGCAAGAATGGGAAAGAATTCTACCTGAAAATCTTAAAAAATTGGTCTCCTCAGTTCCCAAATGTTAACTGAGCATTGTTAAAAGGAAAGGCCATGTAACACAGTAGTAAAAATGCCCCTGTGCCAACTTTTTTGCAATGTGTTGCTGCCAAAAAATTCTAAGTTAATGATCATTTGCAAAAAAAAATAAGTTTCCCAGTTCGAACATTAAATATCTTGTCTTTGCAGTCTATTCAATTGAATATAAGTTGAAAAGGATTTGCAAATCATTGTATTCTGTTTTTATTTACGAATTACACAACGTGCCAACTTCACTGGTTTTGGGTTTTGTAGAAGAAAGTGACAGGGATTGATTATTGTTACATTGTGCACAGGGGTAAATTGCCTTGTTTTGACTTCCATCTCAGTTCCTTGCTTTGTATCAGCGTGAAATATATCTCACCACCTGCATGAGTGAAGGTTTGGTTACATGAAGAGTGCTTGTGTTTACATTAGGAGGAAATGTTGAGCATACCTCCGCAGTGACAGTACGAGACCGTGCGGACACGGTTAGTATGACCTGGTCTGCGGCCATATGGTGTACTATATCCCTATGGACGCATAGGGACAGGCTAATGTCTGCTAGAGCAGGGGTTCTTAACCTTTTTGACCTCAGGGCCCAACTTTTCCACTACAGAGGGGCCGGGGGCCCACTCAAATATTTACACTGAATTAGTAATCTTACTCTAGATTTTAATCACATTCAGTAATTATATCTAACTTACCTACTCTAACCTACTCGTGGCCCCGGCCCTATGGTTAAGAAACACTGTGCTAAAGCATAGTGCATAAAGAACACTATTAATGTTGTCAACTAGCAAACTATTGCCAGAGCAGTGGTTGTGTAATATTTGAAATTGCAACACATTTCTTTAACATGTGATTCTCTACAGGCAATAGCTGAATATAAATGACTACTATCTGACCTCTGACCAGCTATCTTGGCCATATTGCATGACGAATGAACAAGACTTGGGCTTTTGACAAAAGGCAAATCATTTTTGAATGATTCAAGACTTGTCTATCATTGTATTTAGAGATTGAGGCTGCAGCAAGTATGGACAAAAAGTAATCAGGTTGCTTGGCAGCGACTAAAATCAAATAAAACTAACATAAATCTTTATTCTGTTCTTTATAAGGCCTGAGTTGCACAAAACATTTCAAAATTCTAACTTTGACATGCTTGGATAACTGCTCTTTATATGAAAATTATCACATAGGAGCCCCCCCTTTCAAAGCAACAGAAGAAAAGGTTTTGTATTTTTAAAAGAGTTTTTGGTCACTTTTTGTTTCTCCCACAACATCTTTAAAGCACAGGCTTCATGGTCAATTATACAAAATACATGAGAACATGATCTGGTGAGGCCCTGCGATGAGGTAGCGACTTGTCCAGGGTGTACCCCGCCTTCCGCCCGATTGTAGCTGAGATAGGCTCCAGCGCCCCCCGCGACCCTGAAGGGAATAAGCGGTAGAAAATGGATGGATGGATGATCTAGTGACCCCACATCCACTGTCACAAATACATGTGGGGGTCCTAAGGTAACTCAAGGTTTTCCCTACATGTAATTGATCAGGGTGCACTACAATGGCAAAATAAAAACCGCCACACTTTAAAATTTTTGATTTTTTTACGTGAAAACAAATTAAAGTAATATATACCGGTAGTATGAATTGATATATTATAGCCTATTATTTACGCATCACTATAAACTAGTGATGCACTGAAAAAAATAATTTTATCTCCGAAACAGCACTGCTTAAACAAGATGTTGTGATGATGTGAGCAAGACACACTCAATTGTCTGCGATGTGAACATACTTTCATTTATCCAAGATATACCTACAAAATGTGCAATGTGCAAATATTAAGAGGACGTGGTGCTTTTTCAAGGAGAGAAAGTACTGCTGAAGCAGCAGCGCAAAGCAAGTGTGACGTGTGACAGAAAAGGCTCGCTGTTCATCGGGAACATTGAGAGACAAAATTAAACAGTTTTTAAACACGGGTACAATTGCCAGTAACAACAGAAAAATATACTAGGTTTGTTGCTAATCTTTTTTAATAGAGGAAAAAGTCACGACAAGGATTGGAGAAGTCTTTAGAAACTTGAAAAATTATCAACAAAGTACTTTGCACCATAAGCAGCAACAATTGGAAAACAGAGCAAAAATTATATAATATAAAAAAATATGTTAATAATAATTACTAATAACTAAAAACACAGATTTGTTTTTATTTGTATGTATACATTTGTTTGCCTCTTTAAAGACAATGTATGCATCATCACTAATTAAGCAAATTATATGATGACATCATATTGACCCTGCCCCAGCCACGCCTCTACTGCCACAATAGTAATGGCAGTATGTGCATATTAAAGTCAAATCATGTTGCCTTTCACACAAAAACTCTTGAGTGCATGATCTGTCCAACACTACCTTTTGATTGACGTCCAGAGTCACCGCACACTGACATGAAGCCCTCTTCTGATCAGAAGCAGCTGACAAAGTAGACATACCAAAGGCACTTTAACCCCATTTGGTGTGTTGCAGTGTGTTTCACAAGCAACAGTTTGATTAGGGTGAATCTGTTTTTTTACTTTTGGTTGTGAAATGATCATGTTAATTGCAATAAATTAATTACAGTTGTATTTAACGCTTTGTTTTTTAATCGTGTTAATCTAATTTTCATTCTATAACATTACTATCTTTGTATGCTTGTGAGTTGCCTTTCCTTCTTCTTGTGCTTAAATGAGAGCAACAAATATACCACTATGTAGCACAAAGCTAAAAAAGAGGTTTTACTCTGTCACAAGACTTGTGCGGTGACGTTAGCGGCTTTAAATTGTGGGGATAGGATGAAATATATCCAACAAATAGTGTAAAATGTTCATAATGACCTTATAGACGTATCAGAAGTGTGTTTACGGTTTGTATACGTTTAAATGTTGTCTCATTTTTAGCAAAGACTAGCCAAGGAGTTCTTTAACTTTTTGACCTTGTGGCCTAACTTTTCCACTACAGAAAGGCCTGGAGCCCCCTTAGATATTAACACTGAATTAATAATCTTACTATTGACTTTAATCATATTCAATAATTATATCTAACTTACTAACAGTTTAACAGACTAAACCTTGTCAAATGATATGAACAATGGTTAATCACAAAGGTTATTATCAAAATTTTAGGTAAGTCTGATTACAAAAATGAATAGTAATCAAATAAAAAAAACTGATGAAAAATACATTTACATTTACACATTAAATAAATACACTAACTAAATTAATCATAAACAATAATAATATATTGTATTGGGATGGATACTGTTTACATTTGAACTGATACGTTACTAATTCTTGGTATCTGGGAATTGATAACGGAATACTAAAAACGTAGCATTTTTTTAAACTTTTTTTTTTACTTTTGTTTGTCAGTAAATATTAATCACTTTTGATAATAAAATCTCATCTTTTTTATTGGAACATTTAAAAACGAGTTGATTATGGTAACTGCTGTCCAGTTGTTATATCTTGTTTAATTATACATCTCTGAGTCTCAATTACAGTTGCAAGTCCAAGACGTCAGATGAAAATAGTGTATAGTTTGTGGTGTGTTGGCTAGTCAGTTCAGTCTTTGCTGTCCAGTCTTTTTTGCACCCTAAAAAGTGTTAATACTGTAAGAATTGTACTTATTGTGCACCAGCTATTTGATTGTAACTTGTATCTTAGTTGTTGTTTTAAATAAGAAATTTGAAGGTGTTAAAATTGCCATGTAAAATCCCTAATGCTAACATGTAGCATGTTAATAGCAAAGCCAATGTATACTAGAATTAGCTAGCGCATGTTTTGAATAGTGAAGCCTTACTTTATTTGCATTGGAGTGTTTTTTAATACATTTCTTTGTTGGCATTAAAAATTGCAACATTACCCGGAGGTAGTTTGGCTGAGTCTGCTCTCAGTGCTGCCAGAGTGATCGTCAAGTGCTGAAGTGCGAATAGCCGGCTGCAACTGGGCGTGACACACAACGCAGGTACGGTAACATGGCATTGTTGGATATCACGTGAATTGGTGTCCCGCAGGACCGGTGGGATTCAGTTGGTGCCAAAAAAGTACCGTAATCGGTAACCATCCCTAGTAATATATACGTTTCTTAACTAAACTGTCAATATCATTTAAGTGGAAATAAAAATACAGCTTTACCACATTAGCCATGATTAAGAAACTTCTCTATGACTTTAGCTTTAGACTTTTGTTTGTTTGATATTGTCCAAGTGGTGAAAAAGGGTATGACAACTGAGTACCTCTGCGGCCAATACAGACTACAGCTAACAAACAGACATTTTTTGGCTACCTCGGGGGTACTCGCGGCCCAACAATGAGCCCTATGGTAAAGAAGCATTAAACTAGATGACCCTTTTTTTTTTTTTCGTAACTCACATACATCTATTACACAAGCTATGGAGAAATGGTGTCCCTTCCGGGTGTAGTTTGTCCCACATTAAGCTGACTTAATACTATTGCAACACACCAATTTACGATTATGCCAACTTACAAGTATTTTGAGAAACGAGCTGTCTCTCGTTTTTCTTGTTAGAGTACAAGTCTGCTTGCCGCTAAATGGCGTAGCAAATGCCACCGTGAACCCCATAAAATCCATCCAAAAACATCCGGTCCTACTTGCTGGCATTAACTTTTAGTTTCAGATAGCCAACCATTTGAAACTATTAGCAGCGGTCCAGCTTTTAAAATCTTCCAGCCAAAGTTGGTGACGGCCTCCGACTAAGGCTTGCTCTTCTACCCACGGCTCGCTTCCTTCACACGCCTGATGCTGCTCCTGGATGCGGTGTCCAAGCGGTATGTCGCTTCTCCGCGCTCCGAACTGGCGGTGTCTACTCTTCTCACCCACTACTCGGATTATGGGAGATAGCATACCTAGGAATTTACGCCATTTTCTGAGACAAATGTATATGAAGCCCCCTTCAGTCTGCTGGAAAAGGTAAATGATGTACATTATTATTACATTACTTAATAAAACTACTGTAGTTGTTTGTCATACATTCTGTTGTATTCTTTTTCAAACAATATTTATCATCTATTAGTTTGTTGGTCTTTTTAAAAGACATGTAACATGTGCTGTTTTGCAGGTGACAAGCATGGATTAAATTGACTTCAAGTTATTTCAAAGGACACCACTGATTTGAAATGTAAGTTACAAGCTCTGTCATGGAACCAATTGAGCTATTAAGTGTGTACAAAATATTAAACATTTCACACTTACATGGAAGAAAAATTAATCGCCGGTGCAATAGGGCACACGGTTCTGCCGCTAATTGAAATAAAACCAAAACTCGTAAGTAAATAAGTTCATGTTCTGTCGTTAAATAAGGTTTAAAACATGAGATAATGTTGCACATTGATGTATGTGTACAAGAAAAGAAAGCCAATCAAAGTGAACATTTCATCTGACCCTTGGGATATGCTTTACAAAGATTGTCATCTAATTGTGACAAATATCTTTTTTTTTTTACAATAATATAATGAATTTCAATGAAAATACCTCAAGTTGAGGGCTTTTCCCAGCATTATTGGTGATATCAAAGGGGAACTGCATTTTGGGGAGAATTTTGCCTATCATTCACAATCATTATGAAAGACATGACGACGGATGGATTTTTATTTAATGCATTCTAAATATCCAATAAACATAAATCAAAGTCCGTTTACAGCGTAGCCAATGGGAGCTCCACTATTCCACCCATAAAATCCGATAAATTACCATTCAAAAAGCGTCAACAATACTCCATTTACATTTTGTGACTTAAATATTAACCAAGTATTGGTGATATTGTTATTATAAGCGCTAACACAGACAAACTATTTATAGCGACGACTTCTGTGTTTCCCTATGTTTACATCATCGAGAGGTCATCGTCTGAGTAGGTATTCCGACAAGTTGGTATACTTTGACAGCCAGTTAGGACCTGGAACTGGCGAGAACGACACAAAAAGCGCTTGTTCCCATACCCCAACCCCCACCTCGTTCATTTGCGAGGATTATGCGGCATTTTTAATCTAAATGGGAATATATGAACATCCAAGCAGTTGGCATCCAAATGACAGCAGACCTTAGGCCTAAAAACAAAAAAACGTATTTTTTCACCAAAAAATTTGATTTACAATTGTTTCTGATTTTTTCCCCTGCTTTTTAAAGAAACTATCGAATACAAATGACAGAGATCATTCAAAACACGTTTTTCTTTTATTAGATCAAAAACTCATAGTTTGAAATGACACTGCATCTTACTCTTAGCAAAATTCTAATTTGTATAATGTTGTTCTTTTTAGTCCAGATATAATTTGTACTTTGTATGGAATCATTTTCAAATAATTAAATTAAAAGCTTCCCTTGGGAAGCAATACTTCTGCTTGAATATAATAATTCTCTTAAAGGGGAACATTATCACCAGACCTATGTAAGCGTCAATATATACCTTGATGTTGCAGAAAAAAGACCATATATTTTTTTAACCGATTTCCGAACTCTAAATGGGTGAATTTTGGCGAATTAAACACCTTTCTATTATTCGCTCTCGGAGCGATGACGTCACAACGTGACGTCACATCGGGAAGCAATCCGCCATTTTCTCAAACACATTACAAACACCGAATCAAATCAGTTCTGTTATTTTCCGTTTTTTCGACTGTTTTCCGTACCTTGGAGACATCATGCCTCGTCGGTGTGTTGTCGGAGGGTGTAACAACACGAACAGGGACGGATTCAAGTTGCACCAGTGGCCCAAAGATGCGAAAGTGGCAAGAAATTGGACGAAATGGCGGCAGTTTGTTCCCGCAGACGAGCGAGCTAAACCCCCTGGATGTCTTGGCTCACACTGCTTCTACCGTCCCTTATGCCACCGAAGATGATCAAGAGAAGAATATCGACCCTAGCTTCCCTGGCCTGCTGACATCAACTCCAAAACTGGACAGATCAGCTTTCAGGAAAAGAGAGCGGATGAGGGTATGTCTACAGAATATATTAATTGATGAAAACTTTATTCATTACTCGCGGTTTTACGTAAATTATTATACATAAACTGTGTTTACCAATAATTTAGCTTAAAAACATTACAACATTTAAAAACAAACACATACCAATCGTTGGTTAGAAGGCGATCGCCGAATTCGTCCTTGCTTTCTCCCGTGTCGCTGGCTGTCGTGTCGTTTTCCTTGCATACGGTTCAAACCAATATGGCTCAATAGCTTCAGTTTCTTCTTCAATTTCGCTTAAGCCGCTGAAATCCGAGTCTGAATCCGAGCCAATGTCGCTACCTTGCTGTTCTATCCGCCATGTTTGTTTGTATTGGCATCACTATGTGACGTCACAGGAAAATGGACGGGTGTATATAACGATGGTTAAAATCAGGCACTTTGAAGCTTTTTTTTAGAGATATTGCGTGATGGGTAAAATTTTGAAAAAAACTTCGAAAAATAAAATAAGCCACTGGGAACTGATTTTTAATGGTTTTAACCCTTCTGAAATTGTGATAATGTTCCCCTTTAACAAAACTGTAGCATTTCACATTGCATGCAAATAAACAATCTCCAACATTGAGATCAATAAAGTGCAAACTTCTGTCTTGAATAACATACCTATGTAAATAAAAATGTAGTATTACACATTGTATCTAAATTAGGGCTGTCAAACAATTAAAATATTTATCACGATTAATCGCATTTTGTTAATAGTTAACTCAAAATTAATCGTGATTAATCGCAGAAAGATATAATTTTTCGTCATCAATAAGTGTACCTTAGACAGATAATTTTTAAGTTTTAAATACCACGACTGGACAATTCAGTTGCTTTAATGAAATGTTTTTAAACATTATGCTTTTTGAAAAAGCTCAACACTAAAAGGATATAAACATATTTTTAAAGAGAATTTAAGAAATACCTACAGTACGTTAACGTGACTCTCACCAGACCCTTGTAGTTCGCTGAGCTCAACACAAGGGTCTGGGCTCGAAAGCATTGCAAACTCCTTCAAGATAGCAAAAATCTCGCCGGGCAGGATTTCATAGATGTGACGTAGCGCCGAAGGGACTGTTTGATTAAAACAACAATGGAGCGAGCGAGGAGTTGTGTGCTGACATTGATTCTGCTATTGCAACTGTTTTGCGACATCAATCGAATATTAATTATTTAAAAGATGAACAGAGAACGGTTTTGAAGGCATTTATTGGTGGCAAGGATGTTTTGGTTCTTCTTCCGACCGGGTTTGGATCTCCCAGCGCCGCTCTCATCAGCGTCACGGGTTGATTTCGATGTGAGTGGTTGAAGTAGCACGTCATTCAAGATAACGGACAAGTGGTTTATACAATCACATACAATGATTTTTTTACAAGGCCCCGCCTTCTGAAATACATCTCTTATTGAGAACTTTTAGATCAATGTATGGAGCTCAGCGAACGACAAGGATCTGGCGAGAGTCAGGTTAACGGTACGTTGGTGTCTTGCCAGAATTCCTATTTTGTAGGAATACAGAATTTGTATTCCTGCTTTAGGAAGCACATGCACTTAGAGGAGAAGAGCTACACTTTGATGTTTAGATAGCAGTTTCACGCATTATTAACACAAAATGTGGATTGTTACGATCATGCTTGATTGTCAAAGATGTTAAGTGATCATTCTTCTACATGAGTAAATGTTTCTGATATTTTGTACTTTACATGTTGTACAAGCTAGAAGTAGTAGTAGTTAATTTTGGACATGTTAAAAACAAAGCAAAATAAAAAATAACTAAAAAGGTAATAATCTTGATAACATGACAGTAAAATACAGAAATAGAAACAAATGTTTCACCATGAAAACACAAAAATTAAAAGAATATATATTGTTAGTTTTTTCATATCCAAAAAGTGGGAAGAAGTGAAACTTATTTACTCCCACCCCTTATTTTAAAAGTCAAATAACTAGCTTTCTTATAAGGATTATTATTATGTACAATAACTAATTTACCGGTCTTATTACAATATTATCAATAATATTTTACTCACTTTTCTTTGGCACAAAAATACAGTAAATGTGTACAATATACACATATTGTACATAGTCACATGAATACAAGTACTAATTGATAGTAACACCAACCAATAAATAACTTAACATAAAGGTCTCTCTTTCTTTGTGCAGTTTTGCGAGCTATTTTCGAACCTGCGGCTCAACAGTAACTGGACATCATTACACATGTTCCCCAAAATACGTAACTGGCCGAGGGTAAAAAACGTATCGATGATTCCACCATAGTTGCATAGGTGATTTTTAGTCCGTAGTTGGCTTGTCGTTGTGTTCTGTTCGCCTTGTAAATAATTGTATTTTTCGCAGGCTTCAGTTTCAGATGCTGGAACAAGTTTGTTGTGCAGAAGCCTTTTTAAAACAAACTTTACACCATGCAGTCAAGTCATTTGTTACATGCCTGTTGCCGCAAAACTAATGTACTGACAACACTTTTCTTTGAAACAAACGTCTCACTCTCGTTAGCGTTAGCATTAGCCATGCTTTGCTATGTGAGCCAAAGGGTTGTACGATATACCGGTGAAGGTGAAGTTATAACACTGAAACACCCACCGGAAGAGGTGCTTTAAGACATGGCTAACTAGCTAGCAGCTAAAGTCCATTCGCAGTCGGCAGTGTTTCAGCAAACTTCTAAACCACTAATCCTCGCCTCCATGGCGACAAAGTACGTTTCTTACAAGTATCATCCCTGCAGGACAAGGAATAGCTCAACGTGCTTCACTACACACCGTAGCTCACCGGCGTCAAAATGTAAACAAACGCCATTGGTGGATCTACACCTAACATCCACTGTAATGATACCAAGTACAGTAGCGTATCTCGTCGATACTACTATGATTACGTCGATATTTTTTGGCATCACAAAATCTTCTTTCATTTAAAAAAAAACATATTATATTTATAAACTCAGGAAATATGTCATATATACATATCTATATAGATGTCATATATATATATATATATATATATATATATGTGTCAATATGTTCATTTACTGTTAATATTTGCTTACTTTGTCATTTAACATGTTCTATCTACACTTCTGTTAAAATGTAATAATCACTTATTCTTCTGTTGTTTGATACTTAACATTAGTTTTGGATGATACCACAAATTTGGGTATCAATCTGATACCAAGTCGTTACAGGATCATACATTGGTCATATTCAAAGTCCTCATGTTTGCCAAGCAGGGCGGTAATGGGTCCCATGTTTATAGTCTTTGGTATGACTCGGCCGGGGTTTGAACTCACAACCTACCGATCTCAGGGCGGACACTCTAACCACAAGGCCACTGAGTAGGTTATAAATCATGAAGCATTTAATATAATGTAAACAAAGCTTTTGTATTATATTATAATCTAATCAATGATTATGGCAGACTATATGTAATACGGAAAATCGTAAATTGTTCTTTAAATGCAACAAGAAAAGACCAATGTGTTTAATGCCTTTTAATTTATATTTTAACCTTCTAAAATTGTTCTTTGAGTGCAACAGGAAACACGTGAATTGTATTGCAAGATTTTCTGTTAAAATAAAGCCAAAATCGAAATTTTTTCGTAGTTCCCTTTATTTGGAAAAGTATCAAAAAGTATTGATATACATTTTGGTGCCGGTACCAAATTATTGGTATCGAGACAACCCTACAAACAACACAATGGCATTTTTGTGACTGACTTTCCTCCCACCTTATGCATGTACATTAAACCAGGCAGTTATTTTTGAGTGCGAGAGAAAGGTTAGTCACGGCTACAGCGAGTTATCAGATAAATGTGTCTATGAATGTTCTCATTCATCCAGGTCATTGTCATCTCAGGGCATTCAATCGATCGCAACTGGACTGTTTGTTTTGTCTTCGAAAGACAAACCAAACAGTCCAGTTATCCAGTCATGTATCCAGTCTAGATAAATGTCTTGCTTTGATTACATCTTGAACACAGAGGCTCCATCAAATAAGTCAAACAATGCTTCTCTAAGACCATGAAAGGTGCTCAAGATCATGTGATAGTGTGAAACTTGTTGCAAGACAGCAACTGGGAGAATTTCAGAATGCTGAATGCTCCCCTGCTACTTCTAAGGGTGCGTTCACATATATATGTTTGGTTCGGTTAAAACTAACTGGTACTTTGGCTCTTCTCGTACGATTGATTTGGTCAGGTGTGAAAGCAATCCTCCAAACACTGGTACGTACCAAAGTAAGTGAACTCTGGTGCGGTTTGCTTGACTTGAGCAAAAATGTGAACATGACTACAGGGACCAAAGACACAGCCCAGAGTTAAAATGACAGCAAAAAGCATGCAGAAATGGCAAATACCAGTAGGTAAGAAGAAATGTTATCGATACTGGTACAGATAACATAACTTCATGTCTCTCAAGACTGATATATATATATATATATATATATATATATATATATATATATATATATATATATATATATATATATATAAATCAGTGGTACGTTCCACATAGTGGTGGTTTGTTTGTGTTTCTTCCCCTATAGTTTCTAGGTCACACTCATTCACTGCCTCTGCTACCGGTTCATGTTCCCAGCTGCTCCTAATTTCACCTGTTAATCAGCCAGCCAATCCCGGTCCACAAATCATCCTCCCATCCTGCTTAAAACCACCTGCTCACCACTAGATCAGGTTGATTTTGTTTTCTGCCATGCTGTGTTGTAGCCTTGATAGACTACTTAATTTTGCTATTGCCAGATCTACTTTCTTTGACGCTACTTTGTTTTGTACCCATTTTTGTTAAGCCATTTGGCTTAACTTGTGCGACCCGTAATGTTTGTTCTTTGGTTGTTGTTTTTTTACCTTGCAACTGTCTGTGTTTTTTAAGTATCTGTATAGTGTAAAGCTTAGTCTTGGGAAAGGTTAGACAGAGGCCTATATACACTACACACGTATGACTTCCTTGTGTATAGAGACAACAGGCTTAGTGGTGGCTGTCACCCTTGTAGGTTTTGGACTCCCTCTTTGACTAGAGCAGGTAGGTAGGTTTTTGGTTTATGCTATTTAAATAGCTTTAGTTAGTAAACTTACCTTTCTTTGTCAGAGGTGTCTTTTGGTATGTTTTGTTCATTCCTTTGACAGCACCTGTCCCAAGCTAGGCTAGTGGTGTGTCTTGTTGTAACCCCCCACAGGGTTACCTTTCAATAACATTAGTTCTGTTTTCAATTATTGGCTTCTTTGTCTTTAATATACACCTCATTTAGTTTATACACTTTTAAAGCCCTCCACAGCACAGAGTCAGCGCTTCTAAAAGTTTTTAACGATATCCTCCTGTCCACTGATTCTGGTAAATATGTTGTCCTGGTGCTTTTAGATCTGTCTGCTGCGTTCGACACCGTCGACCACGCCACCTTAATCACTCGTCTTGAGAACTGTGTGGGCATTAAGGGCGCCGCCCTCAACTGGTTCCGGTCGTACCTAACCGACAGGAGTTTTTGTGTAAAAGTAGACAGTTTTATGTCGTCCACAGCTCCTTTACCACATGGGGTCCCCCAGGGTTCAATCCTTGCCCCAATTTTATTTGCGCTTTACCTTCTCCCCCTTGGTTCTATTTTTAGGAAGTACAGTATTGCATTTCATTTTTATGCCGATGATTGCCAGATTTATTTTCCCATGGCACAAAATAACACGGTTCAAAGTCTTATTGACTGCCTGCACGACATCAAAGTCTGGCTTTCAGCTAACTTCCTGAGCCTAAATGAAGACAAAACAGAAGTTATGTTGTTCGGTCCAAGTCGCTCTCCCTCCCCCAACGTTGACCTCGGCACTCTGACCCCGTATCTCAGCGACTCTGTCACAAACCTGGGGGTAAAGTTTGACTCAGATTTTAAATTCGAAAAACAAATCAGCAGCGTCGTTCAAAAAAGCTTTTATCAATTACGCCAAATAGCGAAAGTGAAACCGCTTCTATCAAGACATGATCTTGAGAAATTAATCCACGCTTTTATCTCGACTCGTCTTGATTACTGTAATGCCCTGTATGTTGGCATTAGCCAGGCCTCCCTCGCCCGCCTGCAGCTCGTGCAGAACTCTGCTGCTCGTCTGCTAACACAGACCCGCAGACGTGAGCACATCACCCCTATTTTAGCGTCCCTTCACTGGCTCCCTGTGCGTTACCGAATACATTTTAAACTCCTTTTATTTGTTTTTAAATGTCTAAACAACCTCGCGCCAACCTATCTCTCCGACCTCCTTCAGCCTTACTGCCCCACCCGATCCTTAAGATCAGCCGATCAGCTGCTGTTGACGGTCCCTGACACAAGGCTGAAGCTTAGAGGTGACAGAGCTTTCGCCGTTGCTGCTCCCAAGCTCTGGAACGACCTACCCCTGAGTGTTAGACAAGCCTCCTCTCTTCCTGTTTTTAAATCTCTCTTAAAAACATACTTTTATTCCATGGCTTTTAACACTGAGTGATATCCATCCTGCAATGGCGCCCCATAATACACCTGCTGTGATCCTGTTTTTATGTTTTTATGTTTTTATTAATTCTATTTTAATTATTTATTTTTTATCATGTTCTGTTTGTGTTGTGTTGTGTTTGCTCGGTACTCGTTTTATCTTTTAACCTGCTCATTGTACAGCACTTTGGCTACCCCTGTGGTAAATTTTAAATGTGCTTTATAAATAAAGTTGATTTGATTTGATTTGATTTTATGTTGCGTTCTCCTACGATCCCTAGACCCACGTAACAATCAGTGTATATAGATAGATAGATAATACTTTATTGATTCCTTCAGGAGAGTTCCCTCATGATTTATTTTGATACTTTTGTAAATAAAGGGGACCACAAAAAATGGCATTATAGGCTTTATTTTAACAAAAAATCTTATGGTACATTAAACATATGTTTCTTATTGCTATGTTGTCCTTAAATAAAATAGTGAACATACAAAACAACTTTTCTTTTATTCGTAAGTAAGCAAACAAAGGCTCCTAATTTAGCTGCTGACATATGCAGTAAAATTGTGTCATTTCTCATTCTATTATTTTGTCAAAATGATTAAGGACAAACTGTAAAAAATTATTATTAATCTACTTGTTCATTTACTGTTAATATTTGCTTACTTTTTCTTTTAACATGTTCTATCCAAACTTCTGTTAAAAATAAATAATCACTTATCCTTCTGTTGTTTGGATGCTTTATATTAGTTTTGGATGACACCACAAATTTGGGTATCGATCCGATATCAAGTAGCTACAGGATCTTACATTGGTCATAATTTAAGTCCTCACGTGTCCAGGAACGTATTTCCTGAGTTTATAAACATATGAATTTTAAAAAGGAAAAAAGATTTTGTGATGCTAAAAAATATTGATGTAATCATAGTAGTATTGACTAGATACACTATTGTACTTGGTAACATTACAGTGGATGTCAGGTTTAGATCCACCAATGGCGTTTGTTTACATTGTGACACCGGTGAGCTACGATGTTTAGTGAAGAATGTTTAACTATTCCTCGTCCTGTAGGGACTTTAAGGTTTTACTACTTACGTATAAAATACTACACGGTCTAGCTCCAGCTTATCTTGCCGATTGTATTGTATCATATGTCCCGGCAAGAAACCTGCGTTCTAAGAACTCCGGCTTATTAGTGATTCACAGAGCCCAAAAAAAGTCTGTGGGCTACAGAGCGTTTTCTATTCGGGCTCCAGTACTCTGGAATGCCCTACCGGTAACAGTTAGAGATGCTACCTCAGTAGAAGAATTTAAGTCCCATCTTAAAACTAATTTGTATACTCTAGCCTTTAAATAGACCCCCCTTTTTAGACCAGTTGATCTGCCGTTTCTTTTCTTTTCTTCTCTGCCTCCTCGCCGGGTTACTCCGGTTCCGGTGACCATGGATGAAGTGCTGGCTGTCCAGAGTTGGGACCCGGGGTGGACCGCTCGCCTGTGCATCGGTTGGGGACATCTCAGCGCTGCGGACCCGTCTCCGCTCGGGATGGTCTCCTGCTGGCCCCACTATGGACTGGACTCTCACTACTATGTTAGATCCACTAAGGACTGTTCTTTCACAATATTATGTCACTCGACATCCATTGCTTTCGGTCTCCCCTAGAGACGGAGGGTTACCCACATATGCGGTCCTCTCCAAGGTTTCTCATAGTCATTCACATCGACGTCCCTTATGTGGGCTCTGTACCGAGGATGTCGTTGTGGCTTGTGCAGCCCTTTGAGACTTTTGTGATTTAGGGCTATATAAATAAACATTGATTGTTTGATAATACTTGTAAGAAACTTACTTTATTAGTCGCCATGGAGGCAAGGATTAGTGATTTAGAAGTAGCTAAAACACTGCAGACTGTGGCTGGACGTTAGCCGCTAGCTAGCTAGCCATGTCTTAAAGCACCTTTTCCTGAGGGCGTTTCAGTGTTATAGCTTCATCTTTATAGTTAGTTTTTAAGCCAAAATGCGTCTGTCTACACACTGTGTCCGCTTGTAACTACTCAGTGATTGTGCGCTGCCGAACATACTCCTCTGCTTGTAAAACCAGCAATATCACGACGTGACGACAACGTGCCATCATGCCCGTTAAAAAAAAAAAAAAGGGGCGGGGGGTTTACACACACTGTCATTGACAGCCACGAATCAAAATAAACATTCAGGTTACAGCACATAAACAACATTGACAGGTCTAGGACTGCTAAATTTCGAGGGCAAACGATCGACTAATTTAGCACTCCATTTAAACTATGAAATTAACCTACCTGAAGAAGTTGTGTAGCTAGCTACATTTTTTCCCAACCGCTTGTAATTGCTTGTGTTTTCTTTTTTGGATTCCTTTCTTACTCTGCATTTTGAGAGCTACCTGACCTAAATTTACCGAACACCTGACGTCCTTTCAGACCCAGATGCAAATAATGTATGTCTCGGAACAACTCGGCTGTTCTCATTGTCGGTTAACCTTTGAAACACGCTTCCAAAATGGCTGTGCCCAAGTTGTAAAGGTTAATTATGCGATGTCTTAACCCATTGAAAATGTAAGAAAAAAAGTCATGTTGGGGTGTGTTTATCAATTTATTTGACGAAACAATTACATTACAATTATCCATTATAGGGATGTCACGGTATGAACATTTCTTATCATAGTTATTGTGACCAAAATTATCAAGGTTATCAATATTATCGCGGTATTTTTAAATGTGCTCAACATTTTTTTTTATATTTATACTGAAATCTTTCAACCAAGTTTTATTTATTTTTTTAAAACCAACACATTCAAAGTGATTTCTTTTGTAGGAGAAACATTATTGTAGATAAAAACACTGTATCATCAACCACAAGTAGAAATTGAATGTGCATATGAAAGCAACAAAAACATTACAAAGTAATATGGCAGAAAAAATAACACAAATAACTAAAATAAATGTGAAAATTGTGCAACATAGCACTTTATTGACATACAAGATTCAGAAATAAAAACCAGTGTAAGAATTTTGAAAGATAGCACCTGATGGTCATAAGACATAACTGCACTTTTTGTCCATATAGATAAAAAGAGTGTTCATGTATGAGATCTAGGACTGCCAATTATGACCAAGTTAATTAAGGAGTATTGTTATCAATATTGAAATCATGATTATTGATTGTTAGGTAAAGCAGTGTTGGGGCGTGAACGTAATACCATCATGTACAGTAATCTATTAAAAAAGGCTATAGAAAAACGTTATCTATATATTTAAAGACAAATATTAGTTTTTTTAATTAATTAATAATATCAACTTGTCAGCTTTTTGTAATTACATGATGCCTTTATCTCTATTTTTACATTTTGATAGAGGGAGGTATTTTTTTAATTTATTTTTTTAAGTTATGTACAAACCCCGTTTCCATATGAGTTGGGAAATTGTGTTAGATGTAAATATAAACGGAATACAATTATTTGCAAATCCTTTTCAACCCATATTCAGTTGAATATGCTACAAAGACAACATATTTGATGTTCAAACTGATAAACTTTTTTGTTTTGCAAATAATCATTAACTTTAGAATTTGATGGCAGCAACACGTGACAAAGAAGTTGGGAAAGGTGGCAATAAATACTGATAAAGTTGAGGAATTCTCATCAAACACTTATTTGGAACATCCCACAGGTGAACAGGCAAATTGGGAACAGGTGGGTGCCATGATTGGGTATAAAAGTAGATTCCATGAAATGCTCAGTCATTCATAAACAAGGATGGGGCGAGGGTCACCACTTTGTCAACAAATGCGTGAGCAAATTGTTGAACAGTTTAAGAAAAACCTTTCTCAACCAGCTATTGCAAGGAATTTAGGGATTTCACCATCTACGGTCCGTAATATCATCAAAGAGTTCAGACAATCTGGAGAAATCACTCCACGTAAGCAGCTAAGCCCGTGACCTTCGATCCCTCAGGCTGTACTGCATCAACAAGCGACATCAGTGTGTAAAGGATATCACCACATGGACTCAGGAACACTTCAGAGACCCACTGTCAGTAACTACAGTTGGTCGCTGCATCTGTAAGTGCAAGTTAAAACTCTCCTATGCAAGGCGAAAACCGTTTATCAACTACACCCAGAACTGCCGTCGGCTTCGCTGGGCCTGAGCTCATCTAAGATGGACTGATACGAAGTGGAAAAGTGTTCTGTGGTCTGACGAGTCCACATTTCAAATGTTTTTTGGAAACTGTGGACGTCGTGTCCTCCGGACCAAAGAGGAAAAGAACCATCCGGATTGTTATAGGCGCAAAGTTGAAAAGCCAGCATCTGTGATGGTATGGGGGTGTTTTAGTGCCCAAGACATGGGTAACTTACACATCTGTGAAGGCGCCATTAATGCTGAAAGCTACATAGAGGTTTTGGAGCAACATATGTTGCCATCCAAGCAACGTTACCATGGACACCCCTGCTTATTTCAGCAAGACAATGCCAAGCCACGTGTTACATCAACGTGGCTTCATAGTAAAAGAGTGCGGGTACTAGACTGGCCTGCCTGTAGTCCAGACCTGTCTTCCATTTAAAATGTGTGGCGCATTATGAAACCTAAAATACCACAACGGAGACCCCCGGACTGTTGAACAACTTAAGCTGTACATCAAGCAAGAATGGGAAAGAATTCCACCTGAGAAGCTTAAAAAATGTGTCTCCTCAATTCCCAAACGTTTACTGAGTGTTGTTAAAAGGAAAGGCCATGTAACACAGTGGTGAACATGCCCTTTCCCAACTACTTTGGCACGTGTTGCAGCCATGAAATTCTAAGTTAATTATTATTTGCAAAAAAAAATAAAGTTTATGAGTTTGAACATCAAATATGTTGTCTTTGTAGTGCATTCAATTGAATATGGGTTGAAAAGGATTTGCAAATCATTGTATTCCGTTTATATTTACATCTAACACAATTTCCCAACTCATATGGAAACGGGGTTTGTACATTAAATGTACATGTAGATGCTGTATAAGGGACAGATCCATTATGTCGTATAGGAATTAACTATACACAATAAAAACTTAACAAAATGCTCTGTCACATGAATGTTTTTTAAAGTAATACCTTAGTGACATTTAAAAAACACAAGTAATGTAAAAAAAAACATGGTGTTTACTTTTTGATATCAATATAAAACTCAAAGCAGTTTGGCTAATGAAGATAACGTCTAATAAACAAGTGTCGTTCTTCTCCAATGCCTCCTAGTGGTTCAGTACAACAGTCTGGCCAACAAGAAAAACAGGAGTGACACTTCTCACATCTCATACACAATCTTCACAGCCTGCATTCAGTTCGATGAAATGCCAAAACATTTTAGTTAGTATTGATGTTATTTGAACACTGATACAGTTTGCAGTTAAATAAAGGACGAGTGAGCATCCCAGTCAACAAACCAAAAACTTTATAAACAAGTTGTGAGAACGTTCCCGACACATCGCCTGCTGCATGTTTCCTCACGTCATTAACTCTCAGTCACAGCAGCTGATGGACGATGTATTGAGAAAATAAAAGCAACATCAAATAGTTTTCTTCTTTGCTGTATACTTATTGTGTGATACAAGTGTGTCTGTCTGCTATATTGTCCACATCTGTCGTCATCTAAACACAGCAGTGTGCTTTTAAACGCACGCCGGGAAGCGAGGGAAAATAACGTTAAAACCAAGCGCTTGGCTCCGTTTACTCCGAGGGGAATTCTCCGGAGCAAAGTCGGTGTAGTTTGTCCGCCATGATTATCAAGCCAAACGACGCTACTGCCCATACGCCTGACTTTGTGTTGCCTAAAATGTATTCATAAACAACGTTTTTTCAGAAATTAAAAAGTGAAGTAACCTTCGGGAATTTTATTGTGAATTATCATTATATCGTTTACCGTTACATCCCTGGTCCATTAACAAGTAAAAAGTCAAGGACGGTAATGGCATGTTGTTGCCGTGGATGCTGGTCAATTTTTTTTAGGGCATTACGGCAAGTGACAAGGGCGGTTGCGGCACTTGCCACAGTGACCGTGGTTAAATTTGTGCCCTTTATATGTATATGTATATATACAGTATACATACATACACACATACATACATATATATATATATATATATATATATATATATATATATACATACATACATACATACATACATACATACATACATACATACATACATACATACATACATATATGTATGTATATATATATATATATATATATATATATATATATATATATATATATATATATATATATATATATATATATTCATATTTAGATTTAGATTTAACTGTAGTTTGTTCATATCTTTTTTGCGGCTAGTTTGGGAAGGCTCCTTTAGCAGCAGGCGTCTTCACATTGCTGGCGTTTCATGTGGTTGATAAGGGTTTATGTGTTGAAGCGTGACGTTTTTCTCTCTTCACAAAATGTATTCCGTTTATATTTACATCTAACACAATTTCCCAACTAATATGGAAACGGGGTTTGTATATATATATGTATCCATCCATCCATCCATCAGACTGCTCAACTGTACCGCTGATTAACACTTTATCACAATTGCACAAAACCGCACGCACAAGAATCACTTTACTTACCACTGTAATTACTGGACTACAATACTCTTCATTCAAAGACTGTAAATAATGTAAAAACAAGAGTATAAAGAAGCCATACTGTTTGTTCATACTACTGTCACTACTCAACTGCCAAAAGAACTGTAGACACCTTAATATGTATTACTTCCTATACTGTATATACTGTGTATACTGTATATACTGTTATACTATTTCATATTGCACTGGTACTGTATGTGACTACTGTACTTTTACTTGTACTGATACTTCTACCATAACTACTGGGACTTATTGTGCAACTTATTGTCTTGTAATTAATGTACATCAGAGCTATACAAATTGTTGTATTTTTTTGTATTTAGTGTATTAGATTCAGCAACTAGTGTTTGGATCCCACTGTACGCAATATCTGTAGAGCATGGAAAAAAGCATTTCACTGTGGTGTATTCTGCATGTGACGAATAAAACCCTTGAACATTGAACCTTGAACCTTGATATATGTATACATATATGTGTATGGATATATGTCATAGACTATATGTCATAAACTATCAAACACAATATTTCTCAGCAATCTTAGGGACACATTTGAAAATTGCTTGTTTGCAAACCTATGACAGTGAAGAACTGTCAGAACCACACAGGATCAGATACTTTCTGTACAATGCCTCCAGTCTGAGAACCAAGGGTCACAAGTTCTACTTCCTGTATGAAGGCTATTAATAGGGCATTCACAAAAAGGCTTTTTATTTGGAAAGCAGGTTTCCAAGAGAGCGGTCTTGATTAACATCAATGATGTTTCACCATCTGTGTCTACCTTCACTGATGAAGTGAATGCATCAATGCAAGACTACCCACACACACACACACACACACACACACACACACACACACACACACACACACACACACACACACACACACTCTCACAAACACACTTCACACACACACACACACACACTCTCACACTCTCACACAGATCATTAACGTTGTCAAAGCCATCCCTGTTTGAAGTCCGGTGAGCAGAGATATTGTGGCCGTCGCCAAAGAAACGCAGCACAACACATGGAGCAGTGTCTCTCAAAGAGATCTCAGTATAAACACACAGCAGTTAGCAAATATGATGGCAGGCAGCAAGAGGACAATCCTTGCGCCTCTTACCTCTGAACTTCTTTGGAGGGTTGCTGAGGTCACCCGCGTCAGGCTGAACTACACAGCGGTCATCCACCAAGCTGTAGATTGAAGCACAATGCACCACTGTTCAGTGTTTCACCAGGAAACTATTGTGAGGCATTTTAGGAATACATCACTGATGACTCAACTCTACTGATGGGTTTTGTGAATGACATACAACTGCAGGTAATGTTTGTGTTCATTGCACGTTGAAAAAACTCAACCCTTGGAGGGGACCGCAGATATGGTCATCTAAACTGTGCCCCTCCTCTCCACGCAGGAGAGGGGGGCAGAGCAGAAAAGAGACGGTAGATCAACTGGTCTAAAAGGGGGGTCTATTTAAAGGCTAGAGTATACAAATTAGTTTTAAGACGACACTTAAATGCTTCTACTGAGGTAGCATCTCTAACTGTTACCGGTAGGGCATTCCAGGGTACTGGAGCCCAAATAGAAAACGCTTTATAGCCCGCAGACTTTTTTTGGGGCTCTGGGAATCACTAATAAGCCGGAGTTCTTTCAACATAGATTTCTTGCCAGGACATATGGTACAATACAATCAGCAAGATAGGATGGAGCTAGACCGTGTAGTATTTTATACGTAAGTAGCAGAACCTTAAAGTCACATCTTAAGTGCACAGGAAGCCAGTGCAGGTGAGCCAGTATAGGCATAATATGATCAAACTTTCTTGTTCTTGTCAAAAGTCTAGCAGCTGCATTTTGTACCAACTGTAATCTTTTAATGCTAGACATAGGGAGGCCCGAAAATAATCCATCCATCCATCCATTTTCTACCGCTTATTCCCTTTGGGGTCGCGGGGGGCGCTGGAGCCTATCTCAGCTACAATCGGGCGGAAGGCGGGGTACACCCTGGACAAGTCGCCACCTCATCGCAGGGCCAACACAGATAGACAGACAACATTCACACTCACATTCACACACTAGGGCCAATTTAGTGCTGCCAATCAACCTATCCCCAGGTGCATGTCTTTGGAGGTGGGAGGAAGCCAGAGTACCCGGAGGGAACCCACGCAGTCACGGGGAGAACATGCAAACTCAACACAGAAAGATCCCGAGCCCAGGATTGAACCCAAGACTTCTCAGGACCTTCGTATTGTGAGGCAGATGCACTAACCCCTCTGCCACCGTGCTGCCGCCCGAAAATAATACGTTACAGTAATCGAGATGAGACGTAACGAACGCATGAATAATGATCTGTGTCGCTGGCGGACAAAATGGAACGAATTTTAGCGATATTATGGAGATGAAAGAAGGCTGGTTTAGTAACACTCTTAATGTGTGACTCAAACGAGAGAGTTGGGTCAAATATAATACCCACATTCTTTACCGAGTGGCCTTGTGTAATTGTTTGGTTGTCAAATGTTAAGGTGGTATTATTAAATAGGTGTCGGTGTCTAGCAGGACCGATAATCAGCATTTTTGTTTTCTTAGCGTTGAGTTGCAAAACGTTAGCGGACATCTGTATTTATTTATCTTAAAGGGGAATATTATCACCAGACCTATGTAAGCGTCAATATATACCTTGATATTGCAGAAAAAAGACCATATATTTTTTTAACCGATTTACGAACTCTAAATGGGTGAATTTTGGCGAATTAAACACCTTTCTATTATTCGCTCTCGGAGCGATGACGTCACAACGTGACGTCACATCGGGAAGCAATCCGCCATTTTCTCAAACACAGAGTCAAATCAGCTCTGTTATTTTCCGTTTTTTCGACTGTTTTCCGTACCTTGGAGACATCATGCCTCGTCGGTGTGTTGTCGGAGGGTGTAACAACACGAACAGGGACGGATTCAAGTTGCACCAGTGGCCCAAAGATGCGAAAGTGGCAAGAAATTGGACGTTTGTTCCGCACACTTTACCGACGAAAGCTATGCTACGACAGAGATGGCAAGAATGTGTGGATATCCTGCGACACTCAAAGCAGATGCATTTCCAACTGGACTGGACAGATCAGCTTTCAGGAAAAGAGAGCGGATGAGGGTATGTCTACAGAATATATTAATTGATGAAAACTGGGCTGTCTGCACTCTCAAAGTGCATGTTGTTGCCAAATGTATTTCATATGCTGTAAACCTAGTTCATAGTTGTTAGTTTCCTTTAATGCCAAACAAACACATACCAATCGTTGGTTAGAAGGCGATCGCCGAATTCGTCCTCGCTTTCTCCCGTGTCGCTGGCTGTCGTGTCGTTTTCGTCGGTTTTGCTTGCATACGGTTTAAACCGATATGGCTCAATAGCTTCAGTTTCTTCTTCAATTTCGTTTTCGCTACCTGCCTCCACACTACAACCAGCCGTTTCAATACATGCGTAATCTGTTGAATCGCTTAAGCCGCTGAAATCCGAGTCTGAATCCGAGCTAATGTCGCTATAACTTGCTGTTCTATCCGCCATGTTTGTTTGTATTGGCATCACTGTGTGACGTCACAGGAAAATGGACGGGTGTAAATAACGATGGTTAAAATCAGGCACTTTGAAGCTTTTTTTAGGGATATTGCGTGATGGGTAAAATTTTGAAAAAAACTTCGAAAAATAAAATAAGCCACTGGGAACTGATTTTTAATGGTTTTAACCCTTCTGAAATTGTGGTAATGTTCCCCTTTAAAGGGGACCTATTATGCAAAACCAACCTTTTTTTACCTATTGGTACCTATTTTTGTGTATTTGGAATTTGCCCTGTTTGTGACATTTTTTCCTTTGTGACTTATATATCTCCATGTATGGTAGAGATTCACCTAAAGTGCTTTGCGCGAGTCCGACACTGTAGTCAATAAGTTCCTTCTTTTTTTCTTTCTTGTTTTGGGACAAACTGTCTCGTACATGCACATGCATCCTCCGCTGTTGCCATTTCTAATACAAAGTAGCATTTAGTTCCAACTTATATCTGTCAGTAGACACTATTTGAAAACAATAAAAACCACAACATTGGAGGAGAAGACACAGTTGAAGTGGAGGCACGTAAATAAGACCACAAAACAGCGCAACCTGAAAAGCAAAGCAAAGCAAAAAGCGACTTGAAGATGGTTTGCAAAACATAATCTATACAAGATTTTGACCAAAGAAGCACCATTACATGTTATGTAGACCACGAGGAAGTGTTTTGGATGTAGAAAAAAATTATGATGTGAACCTTTGAAGTTATTTTATTTCCTTATCGTGCATTTTCATTTTGTCATTATGATTTACTGTATGCCCAGTTAGTTCAATGAGTAATTATGTAAAAATCAGAAAAAAGCCCTACATCACAACATTAAGAAAACTAAAGAAAAATTTAGAAATTACATCTGTCAGGAATCATACAAAGTGTCCTGCTTTCATAACAATTTGAGGAAATGTGTTAATTAGTCGCTAACTAAATTAATTTGATGTAATAAAATGAGTTACGTTATAATGGAAAATAGCAGTGTTTCCTGTAACTTACCCATCCACGCACAAGTGCTGACTGAGTTCTGAGTCTTTTGCAGATTATGCAATTTTGCTGATGACATGTTTTTCGCTGCCTTGTTGTATCCCGGACCCACAGCGTCAATTAAAGTTACATTTATATAGGCAATTCTCTGAATTAAATGTTATCTACCATTAAAGGTTCAACTACAGAAGGTTTTTAAGGGGCCCTATTATGCAAAACCATCTTTTCTTACCTATTGGTACCAGTTTTTCTGTATTTTGGATCTACAAATGTCCCGAAAATTTAAAATGTAACCATGAAAGCATGGCGGAAATACATCCATCCATCCATCCATCCATCCATTTTCTACCGTTTGTCCCTTTTGGAGTCGCGAGGGGTGCTGGAAACTATCTCAGCTGCACAAGGGCAGAAGGCGGGGTACACCCTGGACAAGTCGCCACCTCATCACAGGGCCTACACAGATAGACAGACAACATTCACACTCACATTCACACACTAGGGGCAATTTAGTGTTGCCAATCAACTTATCCCCAGGTGCATGTCTTTGGAGGTGGGAGGAAGCCGGAGAACCCAAAAGGAACCCACGCAGTCACGGGGAGAACATGCAAACTCCACACATAAAGATCCCGAGCCCAGGATCGAACCTGGGACCTTTGTATAGTGAGGCACACGTACTAACCCTTGTTCCACCGTAATGCCATTCTGGAAATACATCTTAAAACAATCTTGACTTCCTTCATACTTCCCCCAAACGATTGGAATTTGCACAACCTGTGACATTTTTCCTGCCAGTGACGTCAGTGAATTATCCATATGTGGTACAAATTAACCCAAAGTGCTCTGCATGAATACGCCATCGTACAGTAGTGCGCACTGTAGTCAAAAAGTTGCTTCTTTTTCTCTATCCTCTTGTTGTGGGGTGGACTGGCTCACACATGCATGCTAAAATCCTCCTCTGTTGCCATTTCTAATACAAAGTATCGTATAGTTCTAACTAAAATTTGTCAGTAGACTCCATATGGATGCGCTGAAAACTACAACATGGCTGGTGGTAAGAAGACACAGACAAATTGGAGGCACGTAAATAAAACCGGCCACAAAACGACGCATTCTGAAGAGACAGTCAGAAAGTGGCTTAAAAACAGTCTGTAAAACATAATCCATGCAAAATTATGACCAAAGAACCACCATTACATGTTATGTAGAGAAAAAGGAACTGTTTTAGATTTTGAAAAAAATCATAATATGAACCCTTTAAAGTTCAAATCAAACTCATTCGCACAATGGGCCAAAATTCAGAGCACACTTTTGATTGCAAGTTGAACAGGATTACTGGATAATTGAACACCACCCAATCCACCCCTGCCTACCCCAAAAAAATGTCTCCTGGACTCTGTGTAAGTGTGCACTAATTTTAAAGTAAAACAGCCAGTGATAACAGCCATTGATTCGTTTTTATGTGGACAGACATTTTTTTAAATCTTTACTTGTGGCGATGGACTTTTTGTTGAGACTGGTGTGGAGGAAATCTGCATTTTTAAAAAATACCCGCATCCATCCGTCCATCCATCTTCTTCCGCTTATCCGAGGTCGGGTCGCGGGGGCAGCAGCCTAAGCAGACAAGCCCAGAGTTCCCTTTTCCCAGCCACTTTGTCCAGCTCCTCCCGGAGGATCCCGAGGCGTTCCCAGGCCAGCCGGGAGACATAGTCTTCCCAACGTGCCCTGGGTCTTCCCCGTTGCCTCCTACCAGTCGGACGTGCCCTAAACACCTACCTAGGTGGCATCCTGACCAGATACCTGAACCACCTCATCTGGCTCCTCTCGATGTGGAGGAGCAGCGGCTTTATTTTGAGCTCCTCCCGGATGACAGAGCTTCGCACCCTATCTCTAAGGGAGAGCCCCCCCACCCTGCGGAGCAAAATAATTTCGGCCGCCTGTACCCGTGATCTTGTCCTTTCGGTCATAACCCAAAGCCCATGGACATAGGTGAGGATGGGAACGTAGATCGACCGGTAAATTGAAAGCTTTGCCTTCCGGCTCAGCTCCTTCTTCACCACAACTGATCGATACAGCGTCCACATTACTGAAGACGCCGCACCGATCCGCCTGTCGATCTCACTATCCACTCTTCCCTCACTCGTGAACAAGACTCCGAGGTACTTGAACTCCTCCACATGGGGCAATACCTGCATCGAAGAGTTACATTTTTCTGACAGTCTGAGAGTCCTTAAACGTATTGTGACTGATGAGTGCAGGGAAAACAGAGGGTGGAAATACAATGGGGGAGAACTGCCTTGCATGCATGCTAAGACGGCTGTGGATGTTCTTTTTTGCTTGTTTTAAGATAGTCATTGTTGATCAACTACTCATCATGGTTTTAACATCAGGGCAAAGGTTACAGTATTTTGTTTGCACCCAAAAACAGCAGAATTTGGCAAGTCTGAGCATGTGTCTGAGGAGCAACCGATTACCAGCATACTTCGATGTTTGGTTGAAGTTTTTTTTTTAACATGTATACAGCTTCAATATGATACATAACATATTATCAATTTCTCTTAACAAGTTGTAGTTACAATGATCACTTTTGACAGTGTTATCATACATCTTTAATGTGTTATTCGTACAAACTGGGCTTAATAGAGTAGTGTAATTTTTAGTCGTGTACAGGTAAATTAGTGCGCATTTTTATAGTAATCCAAAACCCTTGAGAAAAATGGTTAGTGAAATGCATCCACTTTGGCTTCTTTTATTAATTGTAGTATATAACGTTTTGCTGAAGTACTTTAGGGTTCTCATTTACTGAAATTCGCCATTTGGGCCAGATGAAATACCTTTCTTTGCTTGATCTGACGCACAGAACATGAGTTTGACACCTGTGTCTTAGCTTAATTCCATTGTTAAAGGGTGATAATTTGAATAAATAAATACTGACATGACAATTCAGCAAAATCTTCTGGTAGTTTATGCTCTCTTGCATGTGTGGGAGAAGTTGTGGAACTTTTTAAATGCCACCATTTATAAGACTGGAGACAAATACCAATTTACAAATTATAGACCGGTTTCTTTACTTCCACAATTTTTCTAAAATCAAAACTGTTCAATAACAGATTGGAGAGTTTCATAAACAAATATAGAATATTCACTGAGAACCAATATGAATACAGAGGTAATATTTCAACTTTGATGGCTTCAATCGAAATAACAGAGAAAATTACCAATGCAATAGATGGTAAACAGTGTGCAGCAGCAATGTGTATGGATCTAACTAAAGCATTTGACACAATTCATCACAATATTTAAATTCAAAAATTACAATGCTGTGACATCAGGGGGTTGGTCTTGAACTGGATTAGAAGCTACTTAACCAACAGGTAACGATATGTGAAGCTAGAACAAATGTCTACAACACTAAATATATTCTGTGGAATACCACAGGGATCAATACTGGGACCAAAACTGTTCAATCTTTATATAAATGACATTTGTAAAGTTACAAAAGACTTAAAGTTGGTAATACAAGCTAATACAAATAATAACAGAAGAAATTAACAAATTAAAAAGCTGGTTTGACAAAAACAGACAATCATAAAATCTCAGTAAAACTAAAATATTGCTAATATTGAAAAGTCAAATACAAATACAAATAGACAGAGTAGAAATTGAAAGAGTAAATTAAACCAAATGTCTAGGTAAAATGATTGATGATAAAATGAACTGGAAATCTCACATAAAAAATAAAGTAGCAAGAAACACGTCAATATTGAATAAAAGTAAATATGCACTGGACCAAAAATCACTCCATATTCTCTACTGCTCGCTAGTGTTACCATATCGGAGTTACTGTGCAGAAATATGGGGAAATAACTACAAAAGTACACTTCATTCATTAACTGTGTTACAAAAAAAGATCAGTTAGAATAATAAATAAGGCTGGATATAGAGAACATTCAAACCCTTTATTCATTGAATCGAAAATATCGAAATTCCACGACATAGTGCATTTGCAAACAGTTCAAATTATGCACAAAGCAAGCTATAACCTGCTACCCAAGAATGTACAACAATTATTCTCAACAAAAGAGAAGAAACATAACCTTAGAGAAAATGTTTCATTTAAAACATTTGTATGCACTTAAGACCTTTAGTATATCAGTATGTGGAGTTACATTATGGAATTAATTAAGCAAAGAAATCAAACAATGTACTAAAATGATCCAATTCAAGAAACTTTTCAAACTTTAAGAGTTTACAAAGTACAAAGAAGAAGAACCATGATAAACATTCTGAATGTATTGATAATCCTATTTATCTCACCATATATATTACAACTTACTTCATTAATTATTATTTATTTATTTATGTTTTTATGTTATTACTTATGGAGTATATTCTGAATACATTGAGAACAGGAAGTGAACAAAAGTGTTAGCAACAATTAAGTAAAGGAAAAGGGGTAGGATTAAATAAGCTCTGCTTCTTCCTACTCCTTATCGAACATGTTGAAAAGAGAAAACTGGAAATTGTGATGTATCATGTTGTATGCATGCATGTTCGAATGTATCATGTTGTGTATGCATGCATGTTCGAAATAAACTCAAACTCAACTCAAAAAAATGTTTACAGTGATTTAATCTTAATGCAACCTCACACTTCTGATTAATTTACTTATGTCCCAATAGACAGAACAATACCTTTTTCTATCTGGATGATGTCCCTAAATGCAGTTTTATATCAATTCCCTGAGTAAATCTAGATGCAACAAGTGTAGGTGAAGTCCGACGTGTGGGAAAATGACTCGCTGACTTTTTTACGACTGCATACACACAATTACACTGTACAGTTTCCATCTGTTCACCACCTCCACTGTTACCACATATACAAAAACAAACTTCATCATTACGTGTGCATTTGCCACCTCTGATTCCTTTTCTCCCAGCGCTATCATTGCTGGAGGGGTCAGTTAAGACCAGAGCACCTTTTCGAAGTCCTCCCACTAGTTTTCACGCCTTTGTTCCATGAGATAAAACTGCATGGATGTATCTTCTCAGTCCTACTCTGTCACTGAACAGAAAGTGTCGCCAATACGCACCTAACCAACCACCAACCTCCACAATGCAATGGTCGCCGGTGCGTGTTGGTCTACAAAAGTAAATAATCGCCGACTCTCTAACTAGCGCTTATTAGCAGCTATGGCTGTAGGCAACCTTCTGAGTTTTTGTTCTCTTGACTCCAGAAGATGGCAGGACTGTAGCTCCATTTGAATTATCATGAGTGGTCAGCATCCAGCACTTCAAGCAGTCAGTTTTGGTCCAAAACCTTGGGGTGATTGCTGGAAAACTGAAGCTAAAGGGGAAAATTCACCTGACAATGAGTCCAAGCATAAGTCCAAAAAGGAGATGTCCCCTCAATCTGACACATGCGGAGCACATTTGCAAGGAAGAAAGCGTAAATATTGCCTGCAAGATGCTGATAGAATCCTACCCAACAAGGTGGAATGCTGTCACTAAAGCAACATGTGCTTCAACAAGTATTCATTTTTAGCTTCTTACCAGTAGTTAGTTGTTAGATGCTCAATTGTTGTGGTACCTCAATTTAAGAGTGGCCCAAATCGAGAGTGTTTTCAGATAAAAGCTGTCTTTAACTGTAACTCGCAATAATTTAGTTATAAACATCTCCGCCATTAGTTGGCTTAGCAAATGTCACAGTGATAGATACAGTAGAGATCGACATAACATTGTTTTCCTGGGAGAAGCAGATGATATTCATTGAATCAAAGAAAGAAATCATCAGAGCGTGACTCCAAATTGGAGAAGCAATTCGAGCGTATCATTGCGAGGTTCTTCCTCAGTTTGCCATTACACCTGTGTCACTGGGGGCGTTGCTAGGGACATAGCTGGGGGCGTGGTCAATATGACATCATCATCATCATAATTTGCATGTGTATATTTTCTTTAAAAAGGCCTAAAACATTTATACAGACATGTATAACAAAATAGGTGTTATTAGTATTAGTTTTATATTTTTTCTTATATAGTTTGTTTTAGTTTTCTATTGTTGTTGCTTTTTGTACAATGTACTTTGTTGACAATTTTCAAATTTCTATTTACTTTATTTTTATATTGCTGTTGCTTTTTGTACAATGTACATTGTTGACAATTTTCAAATTTCTATTTGCTTTATTTTTCTATTGTTGTTGCTTTTTGTACAATGTACTTTGTTGACAATTTTCAAATTTCTATAGACTTCTCCAATTCTTTTAACTACTTTTTCTTTATTAAAAACAACAAGCATCAACTCTAACAAGTTTTTCTGGTGTTATTGGAGACTGTACTCGTGTTTGAGGACTCCTTCTTCTGCCGCTTCAGGTTTGCGATGAACAGCGAGCGCTGCAGCAAGCCTGACGTCACACTTGCTTCATGCTGCTGCTCCAGCCTTTCTCTACTTAAATCCGCCACTGTCCTCTTAATACCTGCACAGATCGCTGCCTGCGGGTACATCTGGGTAAAAATAAAGTAGGTCCACACCACAGACACGCTGCCTCCGCTCCAGACAATCGTATGAGTCTGGCCTACATCATCACAACATCCTGTTTTGGCAGTGCTGTTTCGGTGATCAAAGTCCTTCTTCGGTGTCTGCATTTACAGGGCATTACTCGTCAATAGTGCTCAGTTAATAGCCTATATACAGTATATCCATTCATACAATATATTACTTTAAATGCACGAAAAAAAGCATAATTTTTAAGGTGTGGTGGCTTTTATTTTGCCCTGGCGGGGGACCATATTCAATTACATGTAGGTAGTCTCCACCATTTGGAAGCTAAAAGAATCTAACGTCAGCTAAGAATGTTAAAAGGATCTCTAAGCGGCGGACATTTATCCATGAAAATATGAACAAGCTGCTGATGGTGTGTTTGACGGAGAAGCAGCTGGAAAGAGACACCGTAGAAGTCCACTCTCCAAGGTTAATAGTGTATAATATTCTTACATTACTGTAGTTGTTAGTAGTACATTCTATTGTATTTTTAAGCAATATTCCTCTTCTAAAAGTTTGTTTTTCTTTATAAAAGGAATGTTCTTTGTTAAAATTGTGCTGTTTTGGGGTAATCCAGCAGTGTGCCGTCAGGGCCAACAATGCCTTATCTGCTGGCCTAACATAACCAGAAATCCATCCATCCATCAATTATCTACCGCTTGTCCCTTTTGGGATGATCATAATTAAAGATAAAAGTATTTATTTATTTACTTTCCCTAAATATCTAAAAGTATTCATATTCTCTTCATGCCATATTATGTTCCTTCAGTGCTGTTGGTTTTAGGTTATAGCATTTTTATCCAATCAGAATTCAGCTAGCTTATGTTGCCATGCTGTACGAAATCTGCCCGGGCCTTCAGAATCAACAATGCGGGCGTCGGTGCACTGTAAGTGAACGGGCACGAACATTTGACAGACAGTTGCGATAGCCAATCAGTTCACAAGTTGTTGTCAGTAAGGCCCTCCAGTTGGCCCGAGGCAGATATATATTGTGATGTTATGAGCTAGGTAACATAAGAACTCCATTACCCAGCATGCCACAGTAGTGAAGAGCATGCGCAGTAGCCACGTTTAAGTTGAATGTAGCCATGCCGGTGTTTTTGATGAGCACGCTGTGGAGTAAACTTTCAAGAACTCAGCCAACACGCCTCATCTGCATCTTTTATGATTAGACAAGACAACTCATATATTTGCAAAGCCATTTTCAAGAAGGATATTTAAAGAGAAACTACATCTTGCGAGACGATATGGGCCAACCCCGGAAGCTCGAATGGGTTCTTCAAATTGTGAGTTCAGATATATATATTTTTGTTTTTTCACGTTTAATATGTTTTTTGCCGTTTTAATTTTGACAGTTCCACATAAGATATGTTTTAATTGCTGATGCGGGTTTATTGATTTTGAAATGCGCCAGGAAATAACCCGTTTTGTACACCGCTGATGTGGTGATTCAATGACAGTAGTGTGTAAATGTGTTTCTGTATAGTATTTCTCCAGCAATGGTCATGTGGTGACATAAATTATGGTATTTTGAGAGGTAATTATTGAAGTCGGACATCACTGAAGGCCTAGGCGGGAAACGCACGGCCCGCCACTGGGGTAATCAATATACAATATGAACAGATACTGGTGGTTTAACTTTGTGTCCGGGGAATTACAGCGTCAACTAGTGATGATGTCATAGAGAGGGGAGAGAGCTGGGGTAGAATGGGGAGTTTAGAGCAAGCTAACACAGAAAACCATATAATACAAAAAACTTTCGTTAAACATTCTATGATATGGGGTGTGCACAAATGTGGTAATCGCGTGGTCCAGTCCAATGCACTTACCCCAGGGTACTGATGAACCCATTGGTAGATCCCTCCGCGTACAGAGAGCAGATGTCCCCGATGTGCAGGAAGCTGGACATTTTATCCGACATGTTGGACACACACCCAAGGGACACCTACCGCAAGAGAAAATGAATGTCAAGAAAAGTTTTCAGAAGTAAAATGGTTTATCGTAGCTGTCATCATAACAATGATTCATTTTTAAATGGTAGTTTGATTATTACGGAGCCTCTAAAAGGAAATGGAGGGAAAAAGATGTTTTGCGAGATCTCGCAATACTTTTTGCGAGATCTCGCAATAGGTTTTTTTCCTACGTCAGTGAACCGTAAGTAAAACAGACACAGCGATGGAGGAGCCTACCCATCATCCGTGGGAGAAGTTTATTGATTTCTATTTTAGTATTGGCCTAACATGTAAAGACATCAAATCGTATTATGGTCCCACAACAGAGCACATATGATGGGTAGCCTCCCGCATGCTCCCGCTCATCCATCGCGGTGTCTGTTTCACTTCCGGTCCGCCATCGCTGTGTCTGTTTTACTTCCGGTTCACTGACATAGGAAAAAAACCTTTTGCGAGATCTCGCAAAAGTATCGCGAGATCTCCCAAAAGTATCGCGAGATCTCGCAAAAGTATCGCGAGATCTCGCAAAAGTATCGCGAGATCTCGCAAAAGTATCGCGAGAAATTGCAAAAGTATCGCGAGATCTCGCAAAAGTATCGCGAGATCTCGCAAAACATCAATGTCCCTTTGTGGCATGGGTGTCAAACTCTGGCCCCCGGGCCAAATTTGGCCTGCCGTGTAATTTCACTTCGCCCTTGAGGCGATATCAAATTAACACTAAAACTGGCCCGCTGATCTTCCCGGGAGTCTTCCAAACGCCAGCCAGCCAGCCAGCCCGCCCAACGAGTGCTGGCCCAGTCACATAACATGTGCGGCTTCTGCACGCACACACATTAGAATGCAACGCATACTTCATCAACAGTGATACAGGTTACACAGAGGGTAGCCGAATAAAAAACTTTAACACTGTTAGAAATATACGCCAAACCAGAACCCTTTGCAGCACTAACTCTTCCGGGACGCTACAAGGTGTGTGTGTGCTGCAAAGGATTCTGGGTATTTGTTCTGTTGTGTTTATGTTGTGTTACGGTGCGGATGTTCTCCCGAAATGTGTTTGTCATTCTTGTTTTGTGTGGATTCAGTGTGGCATATATTTCTAACAGTGTTAAAGTTTTTTATACTGAAGTATGCGTTGCATTCGCTCGTGTGTGCGTACAGAAGCCGCACATATCTTGTGACTGGGTCTGAACGATGTTAGAATGGATGAAAAGCGGACGTGACGATAGCTCGTAGAGTAGTGATGGGATCGGCAGTTCTTTTGACTGTACTGAATCACTAGAATCAGTTCCTTAAATTGAGTCGTTCAAAAAATTTGTTCACCGAATCCCCCCCCCCACCCCCCCACCCCCCCCAAAAGGGGGGGGTGGGGGGCGTGCGTAGTACAGTACAGTGCAGACATTCGCGGGAGAAGCAGCAAATAGGGTGAACGCGAGTCCCTACACAGCTCTGTGCATGCAGTACACCAGGCAGTGAGTGACTGACACAGCGCCACAGTCAGCACAGCTCAGTACGTGAACCTGAATCACTTCTGCAGCAGCAGCTCTGTGTGCAGGTCGGCGAATCATGAGTCAGTCAGTAACAGCTTCCCCAGCGGTAGATCTCGGTGTGTGTCAGTTCGCGAACGACACAAGCCCTCAGCACCCAATGAACGATGCGCACAGTGACTGAACGAGAGCCTCAATGTGACGTCCTCTTCCGCAACACAGTCAGTTCTGTGTCAGTAGGTTCGCGAGTCCTGATTCTGTCGTTCACTGAGTGATTCATGTCGTTAATCCGCGGTGAACGAATCGTTCGCTCAGTCCCTCCCTCCGCCCCCATGATGAGTAGCTGGCTGCGTCGTTCGCCGACGTCGAGGGTTCGGTGAGTCACAGAATGCGGCAGTTCCACTCATACCGGCATGGTCGCGGCGGAGCTCAACTGAACTGAGAAAGGAACGAACCAGTTCATGAAGTGATTCGGTTCAGTACGTTCACTCAAAAGATTCGTTCGTTCGAACGAATCGTTCGCGAACGACACAACATTATCGTAGAGTACGTTAAAGGTTAATTTGTTCAACCTTGGCCCGTGGCTTTGTTCAGTTTTAAATTTTGGCCCACTCTGTATTTGAGTTTGACACCCCTGCTTTAGGGGCTCCGTAGATTGTCATTAGATAAGTAAGGCATGTATTTGCATCTACAGTAAACAACCTTTCATGTCAGAGGAATACAGTCCTGCTGGCTCAGCTGAATAGTTAATAATTTGTGCAGCAAGCAGAAAGCTGTGCACCTGCAACAGGTCCACTTTGCTCCATCTGACACAGATTAGCGTAGCCTAACAGACCCAAAATAAAGATTGTTCGTGCATTTAACTGTCTTACACACAATCATGCATGGTTGTCATTTCTGAGTAAAACAAAACACATTTTGAATTTGAATCGATCAAGAAAATCCAAACATGGTTGAGCAACAGATAACGGTCTTCAGCAGTGGAGAAGAAAACATGCTGTCCATTTAAGGAGAGAGCTCCATATTTTCTCTCTGTGAGAGACATGATGAAGATAAGAAAATAAGTTTTGAGGCTCAACTTTACCCCGGTGGCGATGTACGATGTTCAGCTCTTCGAATGCGAGTTACGACAACATGACGGCGGCTTCTTTCTCCTTCTTCTCCTCTCCTTCGGTTGGCCGATAGTGAGACCCAGCGAAATGGACCCAGCCTGTGTTCGTGACAGCTCGGCCGCCGAGGAGGCGAGCAGGCAGGCGGACAGGCGTTGCTCTGAGCTCCCGCTGCTGCTCCACCGCTGCCGCTTCTTCCCGCGAGGCGGCACTGTTTTTCTCTGGGAAATATTGTCATATCACACCACAACTAAGTGGCAAATATTACCTTTCACCTTCATTTTAAAACCACTACTTTTACAAGCTAAACCATTTTGTTGTGTTTACGGCAATGTATTCGAGTACTTTGACCAGCTGCGCAATTAAAAAAAAAAAGCAAAGCGGAAGAAGACTAATCACGTGACTTTGCGGAAGTGGAAGTGTAAACAACAAGAGCGGTGCCTGAGCGACAATGCTCCGATTTTTGGCTGTATTGGTGGTTTTTTTGGGACGCCTGGACAAAATGTATGTATACGGGGCTCAGTCGGAGCCAGAAGCCGTGCAGGGCAGAGCGAGCTGTGGCTGTGAGAGTTTGAAGAGAGACCCCGTTGTAGAGCACAAGACATCATCGCAGGATGCAGCTGTAAAATATTCCAAAGGAACAAATGAGTTGTTTTCTGATGCAAATGGAGAGGAGAAGATACCAAGTAAGGTAACGTTTGTCATAAACTTAACTCCTTTTGTGTATTTATGAGGCGGTACCTATGTCTGCTGGAGGCTATAAACTGAGATTGTGTTTACTTAAAAGGGGATGTGAGATTATAGCCAATGGGATCATCTCCACTGTTTTGGTAAATTGATAATAAAATTAGGGCAAACACATTCAAAACACGGTACAGTACACATATTTACAATATTAACATTTGTAAAGTTACAAAATCAAATCAAATCAACTTTATTTATAAAGCACATTTAAAATTCACCACAGGGGTAGCCAAAGTGCTGTACAATGAGCAGGTTAAAAGATAAAACGAGTACCGAGCAAACACAACACAACACAAACAGAACATGATAAAAAATAAATAATTAAAATAGAATTAATAAAAACATAAAAACATAAAAACAGGATCACAGCAGGTGTATTATGGGGCGCCATTGCAGGATGGATATCACTCAGTGTTAAAAGCCATGGAATAAAAGTATGTTTTTAAGAGAGATTTAAAAACAGGAAGAGAGGAGGCTTGTCTAACACTCAGGGGTAGGTCGTTCCAGAGCTTGGGAGCAGCAACGGCGAAAGCTCTGTCACCTCTAAGCTTCAGCCTTGTGTCAGGGACCGTCAACAGCAGCTGATCGGCTGCTGTTGCACAAAAGACTTAAAGTTTGTATTAGAAGCTAGTACAAATAACAGAAGAAATGAACAAATTAAAAAGCTGGTTTGACAACTACAGACTATCCTAAAACCTCAGTAAAACTAAAATATTGCTATTGGGTAACAGTAGATGGGAAAGTCAAACTTTACCCACGCCGTCCTAGTTACTGCCGTTGTGTTCTTGGGCAAGACACTTTACCCACCTGTTCCCAGTGCCACCCACACTGGTTTAAATGTACCGTATTTTTCGGACTATAGGTCGCAGTTTTTTTCATAGTTTGGCCGGGGGTGCGACTTATACTCAGGAGCGACTTATGTGTGAAATTTTTAACACATTACCGTAAAATATCAAATAATATTATTTAACTCATTCACGTAAGAGACTAGACGTATAAGATTTCATGGGATTTAGCGATTAGGAGTGACAGATTGTTTGGTAAATGTATAGCATGTTCTATATGTTATAGTTATTTGAATGACTCTTACCATAATATGTTACGTTAACATACCAGGCACATTCTCAGTTGGTTATTTATGCCTCATATAACGTACACTTATTCAGCCTGTTGTTCACTATTCTTTATTTATTTTAAATTGCCTTTCAAATGTCTATTCTTGGTGTTGGGTTTTTCAAATACATTTCCTCCAAAAATGCGACTTACACTCCAGTGCGACTTATATATGTTTTTTTCCTTCTTTATTATGCATTTTCGGCCGGTGCGACTTATACTGCGGAGCGACTTATACCTCAAAAAATACGGTAACTTACATATTGGGTTTCACTATGTAAAAAGCGCTTTGAGTCACTAGAGAAAAGCGCTATATAAATATAATTCACAGTAATTCACAAATGGATGAAGTAGAAATTGAAAGAGTAAATGAAACCAAATTTCTAGGTATAATGATTGATGATAAAATGAACTGGAAATCTAAAAAAAAAATTAAAGCGGCAAAGAATAAAGCTAAATCACTCCATATTCTCTACTGCTCGCTAGTGTTACTGTGCAGAAATATGGGGAAACAACTACAAAAGTTAAAAGTTAAAGTTAAAGTACCAATGATAGTCACACACACACTAGGTGTAGCGAAATTATTCTCTGCATTTGACCCATCACTCTTGATCACCCCCTGGGAGGTGAAGGGAGCAGTGAGCAGCAGCGGTGGCCGCGCCCGGGAATCATTTTTGGTGATTTAACCCCCAATTCTAACCCTTGATGCTGAGTACCAAGCAGGGAGGTAATGGGTCCCATTTTTATAGTCTTTGGTATGACTCGGCCGGGGTTTGAACTCACGACCTACCGATCTCAGGACAAGTACACTTCATTCATTAACCATGTTACAAAAAAGATCAATACTAAATAAGGTTGGATATAGAGAACATTCAAACCCTTTATTCATTGAATCAAAATCATTGAAATTCCACAACAGCTGTAAAATATTCCATAGGAAAAAATGAGGTGCTTTCTGATGCAAATGGGGAGGAGAATATACTAAGTAAGGTAACGTTTGTCATAAACTAATTACTTAACTCCTTTTGTGTATTTATGAGGCAGTTCCTGTGTCTGCTGGAGGCTATAAACTGAGATTTTGTTTATTCAAAAAGGGGACAATACATATTAATGAATGTTTGACATGTAAATATGTGAGATTATAGCCAATGGCTAATTGTCATCTCCACTGTCTTGGTAAATTGATATTAAAATTAAGACAAACACATTTAAAACATGGTACAGTACACAGATTTACAATATTAAAACGCACAATTATGAGATTTAGGTGCCAAATGTGCTGTTGTAGACACTCACCTTGTACATTACATGATAACATAAAACAATTGATACGACTGACTAAAATACATAATATAAGTTTTCTTAGCTAAACTCCCCTTTTTTGTGTGTGTGTCCTAAATAGATTAAGTCTATCTTTTATCACATTATACGGTGTATCAACAAAGTGAGTACACCCCTCACATTTCTGTAACAGTGTTATTATACTTTCTCAATTCTATAATAACTGCTTTTGCATATAGATACACGTTAGAGGAGTCCGTGTACAGCTTGTACAGCGGTAGTCCAGTTTTTGATATCTTTCCATTCCAAAGAGCGAATCGAACAAAAACAGAAGCATTTGTTTGCACAAATCCAATTAATCTGTTTCAGACATCTGAAAATATTAACACAACACACATTTTACAGAAAATAATTGTGGTTTTATAAGCAGAAAACAATGCATGTAAATGATGTCTGAAATATATTAATTAACATATAACATCACTTTCACCTTTTCTTGAAGACTAGTTGGCGCAGGGGTAGACAGAAACACACAAATACCACTTCCTTACTTTGCCTTGAGTTATTTATTTAACTAGTGTTATTTACCTTCTTTATCAAAGTGCTGGCGCTCGTGTCATATCCAAGAACAAGCGAACGAACGATTGTGTGTTCACACAAATTTATTTACAGGTAAAAGCCAGTAAATTAGAATATTTTGAAAAACTTGATTTATTTCAGTAATTGCATTCAAAAGGTGTAACTTGTACATTATATTTATTCATTGCACACAGACTGATGCATTCAAATGTTTATTTCATTTAATTTTGATGATTTGAAGTGGCAACAAATGAAAATCCAAAATTCCGTGTGTCACAAAATTAGAATATTACTTAAGGCTAATACAAAAAAGGGATTTTTAGAAATGTTGGCCAACTGAAAAGTATGAAAATGAAAAATATGAGCATGTACAATACTCAATACTTGGTTGGAGCTCCTTTTGCCTCAATTACTGCGTTAATGCGGCGTGGCATGGAGTCGATGAGTTTCTGGCACTGCTCAGGTGTTATGAGAGCCCAGGTTGCTCTGATAGTGGCCTTCAACTCTTCTGCGTTTTTGGGTCTGGCATTCTGCATCTTCCTTTTCACAATACCCCACAGATTTTCTATGGGGCTAAGGTCAGGGGAGTTGGCGGGCCAATTTAGAACAGAAATACCATGATCCGTAAACCAGGCACGGGTAGATTTTGCGCTGTGTGCAGGCGCCAAGTCCTGTTGGAACTTGAAATCTCCATCTCCATAGAGCAGGTCAGCAGCAGGAAGCATGAAGTGCTCTAAAACTTGCTGGTAGACGGCTGCGTTGACCCTGGATCTCAGGAAACAGAGTGGACCGACACCAGCAGATGACATGGCACCCCAAACCATCACTGATGGTGGAAACTTTACACTAGACTTCAGGCAACGTGGATCCTGTGCCTCTCCTGTCTTCCTCCAGACTCTGGGACCTCGATTTCCAAAGGAAATGCAAAATTTGCTTTCGTCAGAAAACATGACTTTGGACCACTCAGCAGCAGTCCAGCTCTTTTTTTCCTTAGCCCAGGTGAGACGCTTTGCGCGCTGTTTCTTGGTCAACAGTGGCTTGACACGAGGTATGCGGCAGTTGAAACCCATGTCTTTCAAGCGTCTCTTGGTGGTGGATTTTGAAGCACTGACTCCAGCAGCTGTCCACTCCTTCTGAATCTCCCCCACATTTTTGAATGGGTTTTTTTTCACAATCTTGACCAGGGCGCGGTGATCCCTATCGCTTGTACACTTTTTCTGACCACAGTTTTTCCTTCCCTTTGCCTCTCCATTAATGTGTTTGGACACAGAGCTCTGAGAACAGCCAGCCTCTTCAGCAATAACCTTTTGTGTCTTTCCCTCCTTGTGCAATGTGTCGATGGTTGCCTTTTGGACAGCTGTCAAATCTGAAGTCTTCCCCATGTTTGTGTAGGCTTCAGAACTGGACTGAGAGACCATTTAAAGCCCTTTGCAGGTGTTTTGAGTTAATCAGCTGATTAGTTTGTGGCACCAGGTGTCTTCAAAATTTAACCCTTACACAATATTCTAATTTTGTGACACACAGAATTTTGGATTTTCATTTGTTGCCACTTCAAATCATCAAAATTAAATGAAATAAACATTTGAATGCATCAGTCTGTGTGCAATGAATAAATATAATGTAGAAGTTACACCTTTTGAATGCAATTACTGAAATAAATCAAGTTTTTCAAAATATTCTAATTTACTGGCTTTTACCTGTACATCAATGGATGCAGTCACTTCCAGGAGGTCGCACTGTTGTCACACAGTGTCCTACACCTCACAACTTTCTTTGGCCCCGTAGTGGGTTAGTTTGCAGTTTGGGTGCTTAAATACGCAAAATTGATGAGCTGTTCCCGCTTGTAAATATGTTGTTTGACGAACCGAAGACAGAACATCACAACATTTGCATGACTATTTCCTGCATATACTGTAGATGGTGCTGATTTCTGGCGGAGAATTTCTAATGGGAACAGACAACCCGGGCATCCCTGCTGATGGCGAGGGTCCTCAGAGGCGGGTCCATGTAGACTCTTTCTACATGGACATCCAGGAAGTCACCAACCGACAGTTCCAGAGCTTTGTCAATGCCACTGGCTACGTGACCGAGGTGCTAGTCAAGTCCAAATTGCTATGCGTGTATTGTTTTACTTAATACAGCGAACTGAGGGGTCATTCGCATATCGCTTTTTATTCTCTCAGGCAGAGAAGTTTGGGGATTCGTTTGTTTTTGAAGGAATTCTGAGTGAGACTGTCAAAAGCCAAATCACACAAGCGGTAAGTATGTTTTTGTATTATTTTACAACAACGTTTCCTCTTATAGACCGCTCAATTATCCCAGATTGGACCCTGTTTTTGTGGTTGCTATTGAAACCATGCACTTTCTGGGGCTTTGTTTCCCCACCGTTTCCTGCTGACATGCGTTTTTTTCCCCATTGCATTTGGTAAATGGGTTATTGCGCTTTGTTACCTTCAAGTGATAGTGTCAAAGCGCTTTAAACACTATTTCCACATTCACCCATTCACACACTGATGGCGGGAGCTGCCACGCAAGGCCCTAACCACGACAAATCTGGAGCAAGGGTGAAGTGTATCGCCCAAGGACACAACAGACATGGCTAGGATGACGGAAGCTGGGATTGAACCTAGAACCCTCAAGTTGTTGGCACGGCCGCTTTACCATGCAAGACACGCTGTCCATTAGTTACAGTGCACATCAGCAGGAAGCAATCCACAGCAGTAAAACAGACATTTCACTTTATTTGGCTCCATAATTGGAAATACAGTATTATAGTCCTTAACTGCATCATTCACAAAACAAATGCTTGCATTTCAAGGTGGCTGCTGCCCCCTGGTGGCTCCCAGTGAATGGTGCCAACTGGAGACACCCAGAGGGTTCTGACAGTGATATCAAAGACAGGTAAGGAGCTTTGATTTGGAAAGAACCCCCGTTTTTAAATCAGTTTTGGTGAAAAAACTAAAATCATGTATTTTTCCAGACTGGATCATCCTGTTATTCATGTGTCTTGGGCGGACGCTGTTACCTACTGTACCTGGGTCAGCAAGAGGCTTCCCACAGAAGCAGAGTGGGAGTACGCCTGTAGAGGCAATTTAAGAGACAGGTGAGATTGAAAATTCCACCCTCACCAGTTCTGTATGCAATATTTCTCAATTTCATTGTTACATGTAGACTTTACCCATGGGGAAATCTGCTGAACCCAAAGGGGCAACACTTCGCCAACCTCTGGCAGGGGGACTTCCCCCAACATAATTCTGCAGAAGATGGATATGTCAAAACCTCACCGGTAAGATCGGAAGGGTCAGGAAATGAAATCCCGCCATTTGGCCCTGTCGAAGAGATTTCATCATTTAGCTGGAAGAAACCTGATTTGTAATTGACTTAGAAGATTTAATGGTGATGAGAATCCACAGTAAATAAAAAATGCTATTGATAAACTGGCCGCTCAAGTTTTTGCAGATCTCATGAATAACATGATTGTAGTTGTATTACGTGCACTATATGGATAGCTGTAAACCGTAGAATCTTAGATACTGTATTGATCCTGTGCTTGATTACCGTATTTTCCGCGCTATAAGGCGCACCGGATTATAAGGCGCACCTTCAATGAATGACATATTTTAAAACTTGTTCATATATAAGGCGCATAGAATAGACGCTACAGTAGAGGCTGGGGTTACGTTATGCATCCATTAGATGGAGCTGCGCTAAAGGGAATGTCAACAAACGAGTCAGATAGGTCAGTCAAACTTTATTAATAGATTACCAACCAGCGTTCTGACAACTCTGTTCACTCCCAAAATGAATAAACAGCTGTTTTATTATTTTCCCCGAGGTAAAGTCAGTGACGTGGTGTTTTGTTTATCTTTTAACAACAACAAGGTATGACATGTAGTACAACATTTATATCACATAGTGGAGGGGAACTTATCCCTGATTCAATAAACACGTAAAAAACAGTCTGATACTGTTACGGTAAACCAAACGTTAGTGCAATCACAATATAGTAACACTCGAAATAGTGCAGAGCAATAACAATATTAATAACTCAATGTTGCTCAAACGTTAATCTCACACAACACAACACACAAAATAAACATGTAAAGCTCACTTTATGAAGTTATTACTCATCCACGAATCACTCGATTTCTTCTTCTTCAGTGTCCGAATTATACAGTTGGGCGGATACGGCATCCAACATGCCTGGCTCCGTCTCGTCGAAGTCGTCATTAATCGAGTCAGTGTTGCTCTATTCCCGTGTTCTACTGCGTGACTGATCGTCTTAAGTTTAAACTCTGCGTCGTAAGCGTGTCTCTTAATAGGAGCCATTTTGGGGCCTTTACATAAACAAACAAATGGAAATGAAACGGCACGCCTCGCGCAGTCATATATCCCAGCATGCACCGCGCTCTTCTTCTTCTACGGGGGAAAATGAAGTCGGCGGCTGCTTATCGTAGTTGCGATTGATTGATTGATTGAAACTTTTACCTGTTGGAGGCTCAATATTGGTTCATATATAAGGCGCACCGGATTATAAGGCGCACTGTCAGCTTTTGACAAAATTGGAGGTTTGTAGGTGCGACTTATAGTGCGGAAAATACGGTACTTTTGGTTTACTGCAGGTGTGTACAAGCTGTTTCTAGCTAAATTTAAGGATGCACGAATATTTTGTGCATTAAAGATGTTAACACCAATCTGATATAGGTCAATTATACTAAGCTATCTGAACAAGTTTAGTTTTGTGTTATAGGTGATGACAGTTAGTATAATTGTTAATATTACATAGGGATGAATGAAAAAAATGTTGCCGATACCTCCTGTTTTTAAAGACTGATAACCAAAAATCTTTTCTCTATTATGTTTCAAATGTAGATTTAAGGTAAGAAAGACTCAAACAAAGGTGGATTTGACAAATTGTACCTGTAGATTTGTCCTGACGGTACCTTTTTTCTGGTTCTGTGGCAGCTTTTCTGGCAGCACATGCCTTCATAGGCTTTCAAAAGACTAGTCCAATTAGGTTCATTAGGTCTTCTAACTACGTCTGGCTATAGCAATAAAAATTACACTTTCAAAACACTGTTGTAGCAATAGTGGCTTATAAGGATTGATGTGTTGAAGCGTGATGTTATTTTCCTCCTCGTGGAATATTTGCAGAGCATTTTGTGCAAATAGCACACACAAGTCTTCCTCTGAAATAGTGACAAAGTAGCACAAGATCAACGCCATGTTTGTTTACAATGAGCTCAGAGGAAATTTACGGCAGGCTTGAAGCATTCTAAGTAGGAGAAAAGGAGCGCTTCATTTGCTCACCCTAACCCCCCTACTGCACAGTGTGGGTAATCTCACCTCATTAGAGCATTTTTATCGGTTAGCTGAGCAATTTTTTATGGTATTGGATTCATCAGTGTGACATGATAACTCCTAAAATATAATACTATTTATCATGCACCTCTAATACTTTTTTAAAGAAAGCTGGCATTACAATGTTTGTGTTTTTCTATAGACACCAAAAAACTATTAATTTTAACAATTAGGAGTCTATTTTCTTCACTTTCATTTTTATTTTCCTTTTCTCCTTTGTTTCTGCAAAGTCACCTGGCAAAGTTGCAATCTTTCCCGTTGATAAGCAGCCCAAATATATGATCGGAATGTCTGACACCCTGCAGGTGATGTCTTTTCCCGCCAATTCTTTTGGTGTGTTTGACATGGTGGGGAATGCGTGGGAATGGACGTCAGACTGGTGGACAGTGCATCACTCCGCAGAGCAACAAAATAACCCGGTAATGTCACACCGCAACATCTCCAAGAATTATTTTAAGCTTGAATTTTGATTCTAATATCTACATTTTTATTTTAGACAGGTCCTCTATCAGGCACTGACAAAGTAAAAAAGGGAGGGTCATACATGTGTCACAAGGTAAAGTATATTCAAAACTTTCTCTATATATTTGGCAGAAGCGTCATACCCTCACTGTAACAAGACAAAAATAGAGATGATAACATATTTTAAAAGCCGACTTGTTATTTTGTGTACATTTTTATTTATACCTGGAACACGTGATAGATCTATAAGCAACGATTTATAAAATGGGCCTCCCCACCCTTTTGTTAGAAAAATGCTTCCATTTTTATTCACATTGATTCTCTCATTAAGTGACCTGTCTCGTGGTGTGATGAGATTTAATTTATGTATATATACCACATCTCTCTCCCACTCATAGTCATACTGTTACCGGTACCGCTGTGCGGCTCGGAGCCAGAACACGCCGGACAGCTCCGCCTCCAATCTTGGTTTTCGTTGCGTCTCTCCACAGCCACATTGACTCACACTTGGGTCACAGGGTTTGTAATGTTACGTCCATCTCCTTGGCCTGAATGTATGCACTGCTTTATTGCAGACACATGACTTTTTAATTACAATAAGTCAGTATTTCTCTTTCATTTTTGTTTGAAATGAATGAAAATAATTTTTTAGCAGAGTCCACGAAACAATTACAGGCCTCGAATTTTAACTTTGTAAGGTCAAGGCGAGTGTTTCCTTAAAGGAGGACTCATATTTTAGGGCACCAAGGCAAACATTATTTTCTTTCAAGGCAGGAGATATATATATGTGTGTGTATATATATATATATACCGTATTTTTCGGACTACAAGTCGCAGTTTTTTTCATAGTTTGGCCGGGGGTGCGACTTATACTCAGGAGCGACTTATGTGTGAAATTATTAACACATTACCGTAAAATATCAAATAATAATATTTAGCTCATTCACGTAAGAGACTAGACGTATAAGATTACATGGGATTTAGCGATTAGGAGTGACAGATTGTTTGGTAAACGTATAGCATGTTCTATAAGTTATAGTTATTTGAATGACTCTTACCATAATATGTTAAGTTAACATACCAGGCACGTTCTCAGTTGGTTATTTATGCCTCATATAACATACACTTATTCAGCCTGTTGTTCACTATTCTGTATTTATTTTAAATTGCCTTTCAAATGTCTATTCTTGGTGTTGGGTTTTATGAAATAAATTTCCCCCAAAAATGCGACTTATACTCCAGTGTGACTTATATATGTTTTTTTTCTTCTTTATTATGCATTTTCGGCCGGTACGACTTATACGCCGGAGCGACTTATACTCCAAAAAATACGGTATACATATATATATATATATATACCGGTATATATATATATATGTAATAATTAAGATTATTGTTATCAATATTGAAATCATGATTACTGATTGTTGGGTAAAGCAGTGTTGGGGTGTGAACGTAATGCCATCATGTCATTTGTAATGTCTAATAAAAAAGACAATAGATAAACATTATCCATATATCTATAGACAAATATTAGTTTTTTTAAATTCTTTAATAACATCAACTTGTCAGCTTTTTGTCATTACATAGAATAGAATAGAATAGAAAGTACTTTATTGATCCCTGGGGGAAATTTTTGATTCTTTTATCTCTATTTTTACATTTTGATAGAGAGAGTTTTTATTTATTAATTTTTTTAAGTGATGTACATTTCTATGTAGATGTAGATGCTGTCTCGGGACAGATCCATTAAGAGTTTGAGCAGAAATATGTTGTATAGGAATTAACTATACACAATAAAACATTAACAAAAGGCTGTGTCACATGATTGATTTTTGTAGTAACACCTTAGTGACATGAAAAAAACACTGCAAAAAAGAAAAAAACCTTGTGTTTACTTTTTGATATCAAAATAAAACACAAAGCAGTTTGGCTAATGAAAATGAAGTCTAATAAACAGGCTTTTTACTTCTCCAACGCCTCCTAGTGGTTCAGTACAAAAGTTTGGCCAACAAAAAAAACCCGGAGTGATCCCTCTCACATCGAATAAACAATCTTCACAGCCAGCGTTCAATTCGATTAGATGACAAAACATATAGCCAGTATTGGTGTTATTTGAACACTGATACAGTTTGCAGTTAAATAAAGGACATCCCATAAACATCCCAGTAAACAAAGTAAAGACTTTATAAGAAAGTTGTGACAACGTTCACTACACATCGCCTGCTGCAAAACATCGAATAGTTTTCTCCTTCGCTGCATACTTTTAGTGTGGGGACAATATTGTCCACACCTGTCTCCATCTAAACACAGCAGTGCGCTCTTAGACGCACGACTGGAAGCGAAGGAAAATGAGGTTAAACCAAGCACTTGGCTCCATTTACTCCGAGGGGAAATCTCTGCAGCAAAGTCGGTGTCGTTGGTCCGCCATGATTATCCAGCCAAACACCGCTAGTGCGCATGTCTTCGTCTTGCCGAAAATGTATTAATAAATGACGGTTTTTCGGTAATTAAAAAATTAAACGGTATTACTAACTATCGCAAATTATCATTATACCGTTAACTGTTACTCCATTAACAAGTAAAAAGTCAAGGGCGGTCACGGCATGTTCTTGCCGCAAATGTTGGTCAATTTTTTGAGCACTACAGCGAAAGACAAGGGCGGTCGCGGCACTTGCTGTAGTTGCCGCGGTAAAATTCGAGCCCTGCAATTATGTCTGCCTGAATTAAATAATTATTTGATTATGTTCATGAGGGCTAAAACAACTTGCCTGTAGTGGTGTCCTGATCTAATATTTATATCCGATATCAGTTACAAAAAAAAAAAAGAGGATAAGATGATGTCAGCTTGCATTGAAAATCTGATATGAGTGCTCCGATACAAGCAGTCCTGCAGCATGTTTACATGTGCAAAAATGGACAGCCAGTTAACAGCTAAATATCCTCCAGTAAGCGCACAAGGTTGGTCTTTTCTTGAATTTTTGTGAATTCACAAAAGATAAACATTGCTACTGGGAGCTAGCAGCATAAGCACACAATAGCACACTAGCTAGACATTCATAATAAATCAATCAATCAATCAATCAATGTTTATTTATATAGCCCTAAATCACAAGTGTCTCAAAGGGCTGCACAAGCCACAACGACATCCTCGGTATAGCCCACATAAGGGCAAGGAAAATGTCCTTAATTAAACAATATTGAGGTCTAAAACATAACATATGTTAATCTAAACAAGTATTAAATAATTACTGTTGTACAGTACTTACACATACAAAGTCTCGAAGGCAGATGCGTATTAGAAAATATCCAGTAACAAAAGTGTCTGCATTATTCAACTTACTGAGTCATGAGTTTAACAATGAATTATTGTGGGCACTAGATGTCGCCAAAAAATGACCACACCAATTCAACTTAAAGACAGCATAAGTCTATACCAGACAGTTAATGATAAGTAGGCTACTGTTTTTCATACCTACCATTGTTCTTTGAGTCATTTGACTTGATCACACCTTTTCGAACATTCCACTCTTTAAAATAAAAAGTAATAATTCCTGCAGATATTGTATCGGATCAACATCGGTATCGGTCAATATCACATCAGAAATGAAAAAGTGGTATCTGGACATCACTACTTGTCAGCATACTTCAGATTTCGAAGCTGTTGGGGTAAAGACTACACACAAGCTACATAAATGGGACTGTGGAACTGTCAAAATGTTCTTGGAGTGTTTTTTTCTATAATATACTGATACATCTGAATAATGTTAATGTTTATCTGCTGTACTTTTATTCCTCCTAACAATCATTGTGAAGCAAACATGACTACTTTATAGGCAGCAATCAATTTCAAAATTGATACAATAAAATACAAAGAAGTCTGCAAAAGAATCAGAAAAGTATTTATGTTGACATTGTCAAGATAACAGCACATGTGAAAATACTAACCAATCAGCGAAAATCCTAGCAAAAAAAAGTACATCCTCATGTTATTTATGAGGAAGAGAGCAAAAACATTCTAATGTTCATGGTTTGAAAAAAAATAAAAGTTTTTTTTTTTTTAGCAACATTTGTGTTTCTAGCATGTAACATCACATTTATCTACAAACTAAAATGCTATTAAATTTTAAATGACAAAGTGTAAAGGTATAGTTGATACAACATTACTGCACGGTTGCCAACATTCAGTAGACAGTGTAACAAGTCTAAAACTGGCTGTCGCTTCAATTTGTTCAAGTTCGCACAAACTCCAACACCTATCAGTGCACAGTCCACCTGTTCCACAAAACAGAAAGACTTATCTTTGCAAATGCTGCCCCCTGCTGCAGTATTATTAACCCCAAAAGAAGTGAGTTAGAAATGCACCACAGATACAGCATAGCAACTAAAGTTACAAGGAATCTAGATACAGTTGCTGTTTTGAAGACCAAAACAAGAAATGTAAAGAATCAAAGAAATGCGATACGCTATACTAATACAAATTCTGTCCTTGTTCACTCTGCTACTTATTAGCAAAGCCAACATTACAACTTTATATGACTTTTGCACCAAAAATGGCAAAAGTTCCTTGTCTGTTTGTGCTGCTGGAGACGTCTCCTCGCTACATACTCACCACATATAGTAGCTACGTGTGGTATCCACAGGTGAAGGTTTTCCCTCCGTGCTGCCATCTTTGTCCTTCTCCCCGTCAGCCTCCCACAGGTTGATTAGCGGCGGGTAAAGCTCATTGAGAGGGATGGAGGACGTCTTTAACATGTATTTCTTCAAGGAGTGGTGATAGTTCTTCCTCTTCCATCTACGAGCCGTGTACACGCCTACGGTAGCCAGACTGAGGAATGCCAGTGCGGTTGCCATGACAGCGAGCACTGCAGCGCTCGGGTGCTGCTCTGACAGGTTCAGGGCAAATGGCGAGCCACGGGTTGTTACATTTACGCAAGACTTGTGCGTCGTCAGGTGGATATTGGAGACCGTCAGACATACCTCATACTCTGTGGCAGGTTGAAGATGAGTGAGGTTGTATTCGTGAACGTCGACGGGTACGCGAGCAGTGTAAGTGATGCGCGGGTTGTCAATCTTCATGGTGGCTGAGGCCCATTTTATGTTTGAAGACATGACGTTGGAGTTGACTTTCCAAGACACAAGGATGGAGTGTGACTCGGTCTGCTTGACATAGATCCTCATCACCTGAGCACTGTCAAGCAGGGTGCCGTTCACTCGAATGGAGGCAACCCGTGTGTCAGCCCCTTCAGTGTTCTGGGCCACACAAGTGTAGTGTCCAGAATCCTCCACCTGTACATGGGACAGCCACAAAGTCCCTTCACTGCTCAGGTGGTAGTGCTCTGACACAGTGTCCTTAGTAATTTTGCTCCCAAGAGGGGTCACCCAGTATATCTCCGGATCTGGTTCAGCCATGGCCCTGCAGTCCAGGCTGACACTCATGCCAAGATTTAGGTTGAGGTGGCCAGGGAACGTGTCATGGCAGATCAGTGGGATGCATTGCTCAGGGGACTCTAGCAGTCTTAGCTCTCGAACACGCTGGCCCCTGAATTCTGGCGGAGAAGTACAAAGCATCGCCAGGGGCTCCATGAAACGTACCGAGGTCCTGTTGGAACTCATCCACTGGATTACGCAGTCGCAGCGTAGAGGGTTACTGTGCAGACTGATCTCCCGCAGGTTCGGCAAGGCCTCCACCGAATGCTGGTACAGAGCAGTGAGAGCGTTGTTGTTGAGCATCAGGCTCTCCAGAGAAGACATGTCTCTGAAGGCCAGTCGGTGGATATAAGACAGCTTGGGGTTGTTTGTGGCCTCCAGCTTAGTCAGTTCTGGCAGGTTGTCCAGTGCATAACGATCTATAGACACCAACTCCATCATGTTGTTGATACCCAACTCTTTTAGGTGAAGCATGTTTCGGAAGTCACCTTCCTGGATTTTGTGAACTGGATTTTTGTTTAAATCCAAAAATTTCAAATTGGGGACTTTCTGGAGGGCCAACTGGGGAATTCTGACCAGTTTGTTGTCATAGAAAGAGATACTCTCCAGGTTATCCAATCCTACAAATGCATCTGGAGGAACATCGGTAAGATCCATGCCAGCAAGAACCAAACTCCTCAAACTTCCGAGAGGCTTAAAGTTGAAGTCCAATAGGCCAATGACCGGGTTCTCCCCAATCATAAGGATCTCAAGGTTTGGTGTTTCTTCAAACCAGCGACTGTCAATAACATGAAGCTTATTGGAGTTGAGGTGAAGACGCAACAGGTTGTGCAGACCTGCAAATGCTCGAGCAGAGATGGAACTTATAAGGTTATGGTTTATGTAGAGCTCCTGCAAGCTGGAGAGATTTCCTAGACAGTTGTCCGGTAGCTTGCTGATCTGGTTCTCCTCCAGATGCAGGGTGGTAAGATGATCCATGCTTGTGAGGCCTACAGCTTCCACAGAGCTGAAGTTGTTCTGTGACAAGTCCAACTCCGTCAAGTTGAGAAGGGCTTTTAGCTCCCCCATGGTGTGAGAGATGACGTTACTTTGGAGCAATAACACTTGAGTATCTGTGGAAAGGTTGATAGGGATGCGTGTCAGCCTCAGGTCATTGCAGTCCACTGTTGTTGCCTCCTTGTAGGTCGACTGGGGGGTAAACCAAGGACGGATCTCACACACACATAAATGAGGACACTTGACATGTACAGGTGTCTGGGAAGCCACTAGCACGGCCATGCACAGCCAGAGTACAGGAGGCACCATGTTGTCTGTTGTGTGCTCTAATATTTGTTAAATGAGAGCCAGCCTTCTAAGTGAACTCTTGAAGAAAATGTTCATGAGCATTGGTCTACTCTGCGGTTTGTTGGCTTCTCTGGAGAATCCTCATGAATGCCCTTTTTTCATCCTGAATAAAATCCCAGGGAACATCGGTTTGTGATCGCAGCTGATTGTTCTCTACTCGAGGTGATCACCTAAAAAAGACAAGAAAAACATTAAGATTTCCCGTCATAAACAATTAAGGTAGTGACAAACACACAAGTACACTGGTCAGACAAATATAGTCTTAGGGCCTTTGGTTAAAAGCCAGATACTCCATCCTTTGGGCAGTGTTGCTATAAATTTAAACCCTATTGGATTAGACATCATTGTTTGGCAGTTGACTCTTTTATTCTCTCTGTTTCTGAAACTCATGCCAAATAGGGCTTCATCAACACATTCAGTCAGCCAAGCATCTCTTTTATAGCCTCATTAATCCTGTGTTGTTTAGCAGTGTCTCAGATGCTGTATTCTGATTTGTGGTGCCACCTTAGAAATCACCATGTGTTTTTCGGTGTGTGCGTGCATGTGTGTGTGTGTGTGTGTGTGTGTGTGTGTGTGTGTGCGTGTGTGCGTGTGTGCGTGTGTGTGTGTGTGTGTGTGTGTGTGTGTGTGTGTGTGTGTGTGTGTGTGTGTGTGTGTGTGTGTGTGTGTGTGTGTGTGTGTGTGTGTGTGTGTTAGGCACAGTCAGCAGCTCTGGCTGTGAGCCCATTACACAACAGGATTAATAAACAGAGAGTGTGTATGTGTGTCCTCTTCACTGCTAATCACTAGCTGCTTATGATGTAGGCTCATGAGGAAAAAGTCATAGAAATAGTGCAGTGTCAGCGTTTTTTGAAGTGTTAGTGTTGCGCTGTAGGCACAACTTCCTAATCCTTGGCAAAGAAAGGGCATGTGAGGAGAAACTGACTTAAACTAAAACATGAGTCACTAGGTCACCAGCCAAAACATCAGGTACACCTGCACAACCTTATCCAATTAGGTGTATAATCCTATGCATCCGATGTTCATAATGTTTTGGTTATCTATTTACTTAGGGGCAAAATCAACACTTTTCATCGTGCTGCAATACAGTTTTACACCACTGTAATGTACCGACAATATACACCAAATTGGTCTAATTAAGTTTGCATGTACTTTCATGAACAGACAAGAAAGTTAATTATATTCGGTTTAACTGACATATATAGTTATTTTTCCTCTAAGGAATGGTGGGGGCATATTTAGGGTGGCTGGATTTGTTTATGAGCGGATCAGCGGTGCTATCATGTCCATAAAGAAAAAGCTTTGGTAACACTTTAGTATGGGGAACATATTCACCATTAATTAGTTGCTTATTGACATGCAAATTAGTAACATATTAGCTCTTAATTAGTCATTGTTAAGTACTTATTAATGCCTTATTCTGCATTGCCTTATTATACAACCAGTAAGCCATTAACTAAGAGTCTTCCCTCAATAACTTCAGAATTATTGCCTATTAGTAACCCTAACCCTAACCCTTATATGTTCCCCTAGTGTCCAAATAACTCTAAATTAAGTCTTTTGTCAGGCTTTCCCCTGACAGTTTGGTTGTGTTTTAGTTTTTCCTCTGTGTGTGTGTGTGTGTGTAGTATTTCCTGTCAGCGCTCTTGTTTTGGTTCTGTTTCCTGTTTGTCTCCCTGAGTGCTGTGTCCCCTCAGCTGTGGCTGATTGGCACCTGGCCACACCTGGTGTCAATCAGCCAGCTGCTTTTTATACCTGCCCTACCCTCTAGTCACTGCTGGATTATTGTCATTGTCATTACTACCTGTCTTAATACTTGTCGTTGTAGCTCTGTCTACTTTTGTTTCACTCTGCTCATGTCCTAGTTCCTTCGTGTCACAGTAAGTGTTTTTGTTTCTTGTCCACAGTTAGCCTCTGTGCTATTTTAGTTCATAGCCAAGTTTGTTCTCCGCCTTGTGCGCGCCTTTTGTTGTTACCCTTTTGTTTGTTTTTTTGCCATAGTGTTTACTTAAATCATGTTTTCTCGCACAATGCCTTCCGCCTTCTCTGCATCTTGGGGTTCGGCACCTACAAACTCTGATATCTTTGTTACTTAGAATATGTTCCCCATACTAAAGTGTTACCGAAGCTTTTCCTTCATGACGTCATGAAGTTTTGACTGAAACTTCCAGGAAGTGAGAACGATTTTCTCACATTTGGTGGCTATAATAAACAGACTATAGGGACGCATATTACTGTTGGAACGACATTAGAGTGTCCGCCCTGAGATCGGTCGGTCGTGAGTTCAAACCCCGGCCGAGTCATACCAAAGACTATACAAATGTGACCCATCACCTCCCTGCTTGGCACTCAGCATCAAGTGTTGGAATTGGGGGGTTAAATCACCAAAATAATTCCCTAGCGCGGCCACCGCTGCTGCTCACTGCTCCCCTCACCTCCCAGGGGGTGGAACAAGGGGATGGGTCAAATACAGAGGGTAATTTCACTACACCGAGTGTGTTTGTGACTATCAGTGGTACTTTAATCAAAAAGTCAATGTTGTCAAATAGGGGAAGTTTAACATAAAACATATTGCAGTGTACTACCCAGAATACCCTGTACAGTAAGTTGGAGTGTACGTGTTTATTTGTTGTTAATTACCATTTGGGTAATACAAGGGGCATATCACAGCAATCCCCAGCCTCTATGCAAGTATAGTGCCTATATACTGTGATAAGAGAACTTGTGTCTCTTCTTTTCTGGCCTTTTTTTTTAATGGCGTAAAAGGTGATCATATTTTTGTTGGCCACTTGGGGGCAGTGGTAGCAGGTTTAAATCAAAAAAAGAACAATAAAGCAGGAATATACTCCTCCAAAGGGATCCATTGTATTTATGAACAAACATGTCTCATTGACACATCCAGCAGCACTAGAAGACTTATTACTTTGAATTGTCTTCCCGTGTCCACCTGGTGACTAAGCACCGATATCCGCACCGCTTCAGCCTCTCAGCTCCTGAGGGAAATAACTGGCTCTAAAGCCATTAAAAGCTCCATTATGTCCGCAGCTTATTACCCGATGCAGGTGTACAGTAGGATGTTCGAGGTTGTTCCGTGTAAACAGCTTTTTGTTTTCACCCTTGAAGAAAGCGCATACTTTATATCACCTGACCTGTTTCTATAATGACTCACTACCCAGCTTCTCTGGAGGTATTTCATAAATTATCACTGACGCTATTCCTCAATCAAACTTAAATACCTTAATGTAAGGAGATTTACACGCTATATGTGTCTGCCGTGCCATCTTCTTTACCACTTATTTTTCGCTGCTCCAGTTTGAAATTCAAGGAGACAGCCATGATAATTGCTGTTGTCACGCTGAGGCCATGAAACTCTTGACACCTGGCGCTGGGTCTCTGGCAGCCTGGTTGCACTGTGGGGGCCTAGCAATCTTTCCCACCTGTGTGTGTGTGCGTGCGTGTGTGTGCGTGTGTGTGCGTGTGTGTGTGTGTGTGTGTGTGTGTGTGTGTGTGTGTGTGTGTGTGTGTGTGTGTGTGTGTGTGTGTGTGTGTGACCTTGTTGGTCCTAGGAAGTACTGCTGGGCACATATGGTCCATTTCACAGACTTCATGATTACTGCGGAACATTCATGACAAATGGGACTACTGGCCAAAAAATTGAGGAAAATTCGGCGTTGGTCCCCCTTTTGCAGCTACGGTATCTTTAAAAATTAATTCCTATCATCCTACCATCTTCTTAGTGAAAAAATAAATTGGAAAATTAAACTCGGATATACTTTAGAGCAGTGGTTCTCAAATGGGGGTACTTGAAGGTATGCCAAGGGGTACGTGAGATTTTTTTTTTAAATATTCTAAAAATAGCAACAATTCAAAAATCCTTTATAAATACATTTATTGAATAATACTTCAACAAAATATGAATGTAAGTTCATAAACTCAGTGAAGCACAAGCTCGGGTTTCTCACTAAAATGTCTGTCAAAAAGAACTGTGAAAAGAAATGCAATATTCAGTGTTGACAGCTAGATTTTTTGTGGACATGTTCCATAAATATTGATGTTAAAGATTTCTTTTTTGTGAAGAAATGTTTAGAATTAAGTTCAAGAATCCAGATGATCTCTATCACAATCCCCAAAGAGGGCACTTTAAGTTGATGATTACTTCTATGTGTAGAAATCTTTATTTATAATTGAATCACTTGTTTATTTTTCAACAAGTTTTTAGTTATTTTTATATCTTTTTTTCCAAATAGTTCAAGAAAGACCACTACAAATGAGCAATATTTTGCACTGTTATACAATTTAATAAATCAGAAACTGATGACATAGTGCTGTATTTTACTTCTTTATCTCTTTTTTCAACCAAAAATGCTTTGCTCTGATTAGGGGGTACTTAAATTAAAAAAATGTTCACAGGAGGTACATCACTGAAAAAAGGTTGAGAACCACTGATTTAGAGTACTCAGTATACATCTTATATAGCAGTGTAGAATTACATTCCACTCAAAATTAGTCAAAGCGAAGATATTTTTGTCCAAATAAGTAAGTATCAAGATAGACTACGTGGTTTTAGGATGTGTGAGTGCTGCCAGGACTGGGGAAATGTGTCTCATTACGGGGAAACAATAATTCCAAAATGTTTTTGATTGATTGATTGAGACTTTTATTAGTAGGTTGCACAGTGAAGTACATATTCCGTACAATTGACCACTAAATGGTAACACCCGAATAAGTTGTTCAACTTGTTTAAGTCGAGGTCCACTTAAATTGATTCATGATACAGATATATACTATCATATATACTATCATCATAATACAGTCATCACAGAAGATAATCATCAGGGTGTATACATTAAATTATTTACATTATTTACAATTCGGGGTGTGGAGGGGTTGGGGGGTTAGGTTTGGTTGTTATCATCAGTCATCAACAACTGAGAACAGAGAAATGGATATTGAAACAGTGTAGGTCTGACTTGGTAGGATATGTACAGCAAGTAGTGGACATAGAAAGAGAGAGAGAGAGATCAGAAGGCATAAGAAAAGTATCTACATTTGATTGTTTACATTTGATTATTAACAATCCGGAGAGGGTGTTAGTTTAGGGTTGAAGTTGCCTGGAGGTGTACTTTTAGTGCGGTTTTGAAGGAGGATAGAGATGCCCTTTCTTTTATACCTGTTGGGAGCGCATTCCACATTGATGTGGCATAGAAAGAGAATGAGTTAAGACATTTGTTAGATCGGAATCTGGGTTAAACGTGGTTAGTGGAGCTCCCCCTGGTGTTGTGGTTATGGCGGTCATTTACGTTAAGGAAATAGTTTGACATGTACTTCGGTATCAGGGAGGTGTAGCGGATTTTATAGGCATTTATAGACATTCTGTGAGCATCGTTGCCCTTCTTCAGTACCATCCATCCACTAGCTCCACCATCATGGAAAAGTGGAAGATGATTCCAGTAAAAGTTCAGGTGAATGTCATGCCCAAGAGGATTAAGGCAGTGCGACATAACAATGGCGCTCACACCAAGTATCGACATTGGACATTTTCACAATGAAGCGTACTTGTCTTGCCTCATATATTTAGTGTGTTGACTCTTTTTCAATGGATGGTAAATCTATACTGATGTACAAGCTGTACACTGACTACTCTAAGAGTACATGCAGGTTTGCTTTGAATAGTATTGTTACTTGAGAACATAATACAATCGCTGCTGTAATGATAGGGACACACTCAGTTCTGTTAGATCCGGGGTCGGCAACCCGCGGCTCTAGCGCCGCCCTAGTGGCTCTCTGGAGCTTTTTCAAAAATGTATGAAAAATGGAAAAAGATGAGGGGGAAAAAAATATTTTTTGTTTTAGTATGTTTTCTGTCGGAGGAAAAACATGACACAATCCTCCCTAATTGTTATAAATCACACTATTTATATTAAACATGCTTCACTGATTCGAGTATTTGGCGAGCGCCGTTTTGTCCTACTAATTTTGGCGGTCCTTGAACTCACCTTAGTTTGTTTACATATATAACTTTCTCCGACTTCCTAGGACGTGTTTTATCCTTTTTCTGTCTCATTTTGTCCACCAAACTTTTAACTTTGTGCATGAATGCACAAAGGTGAGTTTTGTCGATGTTATTGACATGTGTAGAGTGCTAATCAGACATATTTGGTCACTGCATGACTGCAAGCTAATCGATGCTAACATGCTATTTAGGCAAGCGATATGTACATATTGCATCATTATGCCTCATTTGTAGCTACATTTGAGGTCATTTAGTTTCCTTTAAGTCCTCTTGATTCAATGTATATCTCATGACACACTATCTGTATGTAATATGGCTTTTAATTTTTTGCGGCTCCAGACAAATGTGTTTTTGTATTTTTGGTCCAATATGACTCTTTCAACATTTTGGGTTGCCGACCCCTGTGTTAGATACTTTAAATAAAACCTGTACAAATAAATCATTTTTCAAAGGTGTTGGTTAGCTGAGAAAGATGCCTCACACTTCAGTCTAATCGGATTGTCTGATAATTACGGTTAGAGGTTGCCAATAAAATGCAGTTTAATTTGATTTAACAACCCTCTTCCTTTCTTGCGAGGCGATACAGCAAATATTCATCCTTGCCTGATAACCTGACAGGAATATCAATAGGGAGAACCCAGAGGATCATTTCCCTCAAGAGAAAACCTGACAGAGTAAAACGCTGCACAGATTGGCTTTGCTGGTACAACGCCTTTGTGAACTCTTGTTCTGAGGGAAGGGAGAGAGATTAGGCTTGTGATTAATCCTCACGCTGCCGACATAGGGCAGGAGCATCATCTGTATCCTGAGAAGCCATTACTAAATCTGCGGGCTGAAGCAGCAGACAGATGAGAGCATGTGAAGACCGTATTGTCAACAAGGTTAGTCGCCGGGAGATTGCTCTAAAAACCATAGCCTAACAATTTTACAGGATACTTTTTGACTTTCACATGCACACAGCTCACAAACCAACTGACCTTGGTGACGTACAGTAGGAGAGGCATGAAAAATAAATGTAATGATTATAACGATAATTTCTAGGGGTGCACAGTATTTTTTCCCCTGCTTTTAAAGGCCAATACCTTTTTAATATCTATTTATTTATTTAGATTTAACTGTAGTACTTGAAGTAGGGTTGTACGGTATACCGTATAAATATAGTACCGTGATACTAATGAATCATATTCGGTACTATACCGCCTCTGAAAAGTACCGGTCGCCTACCCTCCCGCGCCCCCGTCTTCGTCACGTCGTGTCATTGCTGGTTTTACGAGCAGACGAGCATTTTCGGCAGCGCACAATCACAGAGTACTTACAAGCAGACGCAGTGTGTAGACAGAAAAGGGAGAAAGGACACATTTTGGCTTAAAAACTAAAGGTGAAGTTATAACACTGAAACGCCCACCGGAAGAGGTGCTTTAAGACATGGCTAGCTAGCTAACGTCCATCCGCAGTCGGCAGTGTTTTAGCTACTTCTAAATCACTAATCCTTGCCTCCATGGCGACAAATAAAGTACGTTTCTTTCAAGTATCATCCCTGCAGGACGAGGAATAGCTAAACATGCTTCACTACACACCGTAGCTCACCGGCGTCACAATGTAAACAAACGCCATGGGTCGATCTACACCTAACATCCACTGTAATGATACCAAGTACAGTCTAGTCCAGGCCTGGGCAATTATTTTGACTCAGGGGCCAAATTTAGAGAAAAAAATGTGTCTGGGGGCCGGTATATCTACTTTTAGGAACACTAATACAAAACCTCACAATAATGTCTGATTGAATGCTAAAAACGTTATGACAGACCGCCTTAAAAAAAGGAATGGAATTTTTTTTTTTTTTTTACTGAATGAGACACCCAGAATGTACATGAAAATAAAGAATGTGGGATTTACAATATTAACTATGAACGATAAAACACTGAATATTGACAACATATGACCACTCTCCGTCGACATATTTTACAATCAAGCGAAATGCAACAAAAATGCAACAAAACAGTGAAATATGAACGCGAAGAGTACAAATAAACCCATCTACAATCTGATATGTGATATATCACTAAGCTTTAGAACTTTGTTGTGAAAATCTCCTTCCGCGTCTGTCTCTGACACCTGCATTTTAGGCTGACACTCTGGAAACACTCTGTGGAAACGCTCCTCCACCCACACTGCTTGGTGCCTGCTGTGACTTAGATTACCATAATAAGTAGAATATCATGCAAAAGCGCAGATTCCAACCATTGAAATACTTTGTATAGTTAAAGACTTATGGTCATTTGAAAACATCACTGCACATCATAATGACAGCTACAGTTTCCATCTTAAGGATCTAAAAAAAATTTTTGGGGACTGTCCAACGGGCCAGATTGAAAAGCTTAACGGGCCGCATGTGGCCCTCGGGCCTTAATTTTCCCAGGTCTGGTCTAGTCGATACCACTATGATTACGTCGATATTTTTTGGCATCACAACATCTTCTTTCGTTTAAAAAAAATGTATATTATGTTTATAAACTCAGGAAATATGTCCCTGGACACATGAGGACTTTGAATATGACCAATGTATAATCCTGTAACTACTTGGTATCGGATTGATACCCAAATTTGTGGTATCATCCAAAAGTAATGTAATAATCACTTATTCTTCTGTTGTTTGATACTTTACATTTTAACAGAAGTGTAGATAGAACATGTTAAAAGAGAAAAAGTAAGCAGATATTAACAGTAAATGAACAAGTAGATTAATAATTCATTTTCTACCACTTGTCCTTAATAATGTTGACAAAATAATAGAATGATAAATGACACAATATGTTACTGCATATGTCAGCAGACTAATTAGGAGTCTTTGTTTGTTTTCTTACTTACTACTAAAAGACAAGTTGTCTACTATGTGCGCCTAATCTACAAATTTTTTTTTATAAGACAAGTGCAGTCTCATAACTTGAGAGGCTTTGGATATTTCTTATTGCAGAGAGCTCAAACCACTCGTAAACGTTTTTGTGTGTCTGTATGCGGAGTAAAACTATGGAACAAACTGGACTTACAACACAAGCAATGCCAAACTATTAATCGATTTAAACTATTAATGGATTTAAACTATTATGCAAACATGGGGTCTGGTTCATATATAGAAATGAGGGTCTTTAATTTGACCTGCTGCTGTACTCTGTCTCAAAGTGTTAACATGTGCTCAATGTTTCCTTACCATTATTGCTATGTTGTCTATTACCATTGTTGGTATATTCATTCGTCCTACATTGTTGATACAAATTATTGTTACAGTGTAATAATTATTGTTACCTGTGGTAATGCCACTATGATACAACATTTGTATTATAATCCTTAAACAAAGTAAGACTGAAACTCATGTGAATAATCACTGAATGGAGAACTGGGGGTGGATTAAATAAATTATCTTCTTCCCACTCCCTTTCAGGCAAAACTGGACAATCATGCATTACACACTATACATTACCTTTTGCACTATATTAATTTATATTATTATGTGTTGTCAACTTTGTACTTTTTTTTTTTAATTATTATTATTTTTTTATGTCATTGCCTGAAATAAATAAATAAATAAAAAATGTTCACTATTTTATTTAAGGACTTAACTGCAATAAGAAACTTATTTAATGTACCTTAAGATTTTTTGTTAAAATAAAGCCAATAATGCAATTTTTTTTGTGGTCCCCTTTATATAGAAAAGTACCAAAAAATATCGAAATAATTTTAGTACCGGTACCAAAATATTGGTATCGTTACAACTAGGGATGTCCGATAATAGCTTTTTGCCGATATCCGATATCCCGATATTGTCCAACTCTTTAATTACCGATACCAATATCAACCGATATCGATATATACAGTCGTGGAATTAACACATTATTATGCCTAATTTGGACAACCAGGTATGGTGAAGATAAGGCACTTTAAAAAAATAAAAATAAAATAAGATAAATAAATTAAAAACATTTTCTTGAATAAAAAAGAAAGTAAAACAATATAAAAACAGTTACATAGAAACTAGTAATTAATGAAAATGAGTAAAATTAACTGTTAAAGGTTAGTACTATTAGTGGACCAGCAGCACGCACAATCATGTGTGCTTACGGACTGTATCCCTTGCAGATTGTATTGATATATATTGATATATAATGTAGGAACCAGAATATTAATAACAGAAAGAAACAACCCTTTTGTGTGAATGAGTGTGAATGAATGTAAATGGGGGAGGAAGATTTTTTGGGTTGGTGCACTAATTGTAAGTGTATCTTGTGTTTTTTATGTTGATTTAATTAAAAAAACAAAAACAAACAAAACAAAAAAACCGATACCGATAATAAAAAAAACGATACCGATAATTTCCGATATTACGTTTTAACGCATTTATGGGCATCCCTAGTTACAACACTACTTGGTGGGGAAAAAAAGTTTAAGAACGACTGTTATACACCATTTAAAATAATTTTTAAATGTCATTTCAGTGTTATGAAAAACAAGTAATTGGACTCAGCAGCCATGAACCTCACTGCACGTCACTGCCTCAATCCCTCAACAGCTTGTCATTATCCATCTGAATTGAAGGCTCCAGCAGAAGGGATTTACTTTCCTTGCTCAGCCAATCCTTATGAGGTTTTGATCTCAGCACACATTTCACATGTGTAACACCCACATGCCTAACTACAGTCACCAATATTACCCACGCCACACAGATGCAAGACGGCTTAATGTAATTGTGGGGCCTAATGAGTCCGCTCTGGGCCCTCTCCATAAATGCGTTAGGAGCAATTACCCGAGCTCCAGTGAAATTGGTCAGGACAGGTTGTGTGGACAACAAGAGTCGGCTTGTCGGCATTTTAGATGCAACGCTGCTGCTTCCATGCTACTCAAGCGAAGCCTCCCATGATGGAGGAGGTATCGCTTTGCCGCCCTGTCTGAGCACCCCTTTTTTGTAGGGTGGAAATATAAGCAGCCTTTTCTGGATCACCAGCCGCACACGGGCTCCCAGACATGCCGTCACTATGGCAACGCCTATGCCACCAGCATGTGTGTTTCATAACCAAACGGCTATCAGTGCACAAAACTGAATTAAAGTGAGTCCCCGACGATAGAGAGGAAGACCACAAAATGTGGGCTGGTTCTGATCCGGAATCTCTGGTAAACTGAGCAGCTTCGGGGCTGATGTTGCCGCCTGTGCCCTCCCAACCCGAGAGACCCTGTTGGTGCTTTATTAGTATGCAAGAGTTTCACTTCACATCACACAAGGCTTTTTTTGGTGCAGCTGCCTGTTGGCAGAGGTGCAGATATAGATGCATGTCCACGGCGAGCATGCACGGCTCTGCTCAGGCGGGAAGGTCACGGGGGAGGACAGCTGCACTAATGAAAAAATATGACGCCATAAAACTCCCAAGAAAGTAGTCCAAGCTTTTTTTTTTATGTTTATGGATACTTTTTACAAATGAAAACACATCATGTTAAAGGGGCTGTTAGGAACGGTTATGCGGCTTCCAAGAGGGCGGTGACTTTTGAATGTGTCGAGAATATATTCCCGCCATTTTCCCTGCTCCCTTAATTTAAGCTACGCCCCACGTAACGCACACATTATTTATGTCTGTTGTCAGCGGAATGCACAGCCTAGTGTTTTTAGATTGTAATAACGGTCACCCGGAGGGGGTGGGGGGCGCAAAAATGTGTCTTTGGGGGGCGTGAGAGGCAGAACTGTCCAAGTATCATTGTCTTTATTAGAGATGTCCGATAATGGCTTTTTTGCCGATATTCCGATATTGTCCAACTCTTAATTACCGATACCGATATATACAGTCGTGGAATTAACACATTATTATGCCTAATTTTGTTGTGATGCCTCGCTGGATGCATTGAACAATGTAACAAGGTTTTCCAAAATAAATCAACTCAAGTTATGGAAAAAAATGCCAACATGGCACTGCCATATTTATTATTGAAGTCACAAAGTGCATTCTTTTTTTTAACATGCCTCACAACAGCAGCTTGGAATTTGGGACATGCTCCCCCTGAGAGAGCATGAGGAGGTTGAGGTGGGCGGGATTGAGTTGGGGGGGTAGGGGGTAGTGAGGGGTGTATATTGTAGCGTCCCGGAAGAGTTAGTGCTGCAAGGGTTTCTGGGTATTTGTTCTGTTGTATTTATGTTGTGTTACGGTGCGGATGTTCTCCCGAAATGTGTTTGTCATTCTTGTTTGCTGTGGGTTCACAGTGTGGCGCATATTTGGAACAGTGTTAAAGTTGTTTATACGGCCACCCTCAGTGTGACCTGTATGGCTGTTGACCAAGTATGCTTGCATTCACTTGTGGGTGTGAAAAGCCGTAGGTATCATGTGATTGGGCCGGCACGTAAAGGCAGTGCCTTTAAGGTTTATTGGCGCTCTGTACTTCTCCCTACGTCCGTGTACCACTCCGTACAGCGGCGATTTAAAAAGTCATACATTTTACTTGTTGAAACCGATACCGATAATTTCCGATATTACATTTTAAAGCATTTATCGGCCGATAATATCGGCAGCCCAATATTATTGGACATCTCTAGTCTTTATTCATAATTGAATGATACACAAGCCTCCAGCTAGGGCAGGGGTCAGCAACCCGTGGCTCTTGAGCCACATGCGGCTCTCTAGCGCCGCCCTAGTGGCTCCCTGGAGCATTTTTAAAAAACGATTGAAAATGGAAAAAGATGGAGGAAAAATAATTTGTTTTGGTATGTTTTTTGTTTGAGGACAAACATGACACAAACCTTCCCAATTGTTAGAAAGCCCGCTGTTTAATATGAGAACATCGTTTTGTCCTACTAATTTCGGCGGTTCTTGAACTCACCATTAGTGTGGACAGTTTGTTTACATGTAAAATCTCCCACTCCTTCTTTGTCTCCTTTTGTCCACCAAAAGTTTTAGGCTGTGCGTGAATGCACAAAAGGTGTGCTTTGTTGATGTTATTGACTTGTTGGAGTGCTAATCAGGCTATTTAGGCTAGCTGTATGAAGATATTGCATCATTATGCCTCATTTGTAGGTATATTTGAGCTGATTTAATACCCTTTACTTGTATCCTCTTTGTATATAATTTCGTTTTGCATGTCTCATGACACATTATATGTATGTAATATCTGCTGCTGTTGTTTGTGTGCCATGTTGTTCCAGACCACAGCAAACATTACCTAGCTTGCCAAAGATTGTGATGAATCTATTAAAAAAAGACAGCCTGACGTTTCCTTTAACTTGGACACACACATCTATACCTTTGGCCATTAAAAGCCAGTAATTTTCAGGAGTTATCTCACCTTCTGAGTAGCCTCAGATTTACTAATGGTTTCTAACGTTGTATAAATGTGTAGAATAAATATAACATTTCAACATTTCTGTCAACAAAGATTTGCTTCAGCCTGCGACACATAGTCATTTTGATAGTAGACTATTATAGCTAATATAGACACTTACGTCATGTGTTGCCTTCATTATAACACTTGTATATATATATGGCTTTTCATTTTTTGCGACTCCAGACATTTTATTTATTTTATATTTTCGGTCCAATATGGTTCTATCAACGTTTTGGTTTGCCGACCCCTGAACTAGGTGGTAGCACCACAAATTGATTAACGTGGACCCCGACTTAAACAAGTTGAAAAACTTATTCGGTTGTTATCATATAGTGGTCAATTGTATGGAATATGTACTGTACTGTGCAATCTACTAATAAAAGTATCAATCAATCAATCAAAGCAGTGCTCAAACTGCCTTTTCTAGTAGTAGAAGTAGTACACCTGAACATTGGTGTACTGAGCTGATGGAGGAGAGATGGGGAAGGTGTTTTAGATCCCACCTCATTTTCTTAATAATCTATTTTGATAATCAAGTGCTTGAATGCAGAAATCCAGCAATGAATACTGTAAATGTTTATTAGGTTCTCCACAGTACAAGTGTTCCACCTTAACCAGTGTTTTTTGGTATTTGAGCTATCTCTTGGCTAATTGTTATTCTTTAGGTTGTGAGCAAAAATGTGGGTTATGAGCCTCGCCACCGCTAGTAGGCGTCGAAAATGTCACTGTGAGCTCTGTAAGATACGAC
>NC_084575.2:14970566-15085566 GCF_033978685.3 Nerophis lumbriciformis
TATCAGAGGTGTCCAAATATTTTCCATCCAGGGCCGCACACTCATTTTGGTATGTTTGATTTTAAAAGCCAAAAAACAACCGACATGTCAGCTTTGTGTTATTAATAAGGGTGCATGATAAAGGTCGGCTAGAAAACGACGTCCCACTGATAAATCTGATTACTAATTCCAAAAAATGAGGTGAGATTTTCCATACAGTGCTGTCGGCGGGTTAAGGTGAGCCGATCCGGTGCTCCTTTTCTCTTACTTGTGTGAATAAACATGCCGTTGATCATTTGAGACTTCTTTCCCTGTTTCAGAGGAAGACATTTTGAATGCTATTCGCACACAAATGTTCTGCAAACATTCCACAAGGAGGAAGTAACATCGAGCTTCAACACTTCAAACCTTAACAACCACCTGAAACACAAGCATTGCTACGACGGTGTTTTGAAAATCTAAGACACCTGCTGCTAAAGAAGCTGCCCCGGTGCCAGCTGCAGACATACTTGCCAACCCTCCCGATTTTCCCGGGAGACTCCCGAATTTCAGCGCCTCTCCCGAAAACCTCCCGGGACAAATTTTCTCCCGATTTTCTCTCGATTTCCAGCCGGAGCTGGAGGCCACGCCCCCTCCAGCTCCATGCGGACGAGGAAGATACAGCAATGGTGTCGCCGACGACGAGTAAGATGAAGAAATACGCTTGTAAGTTCCAAAACGAATGGAAACAAGAATTTCAGTTTATCCAGGGCAGTTCGAAGGGGAAGGGGTATGTTGCCTGTAAATTTTGTTAAATTACTAGAACAGACTTCTCCATTGAACATGGTGGCCGAACGGACAGCGAAGCACAAAGCGTCGGCAGCGCAGCACCGGTCCCAGCCCAGTTATGGGCCACCTCGCTAAATGGAGACCCGATGGTGTAACATATGCCGAGACAAAGATGGCTATGCTGACAGCTGTAAGCAACATCCCGTTCTCATTTGCGGATGTCTTCAACAAATCCGTGAAGGATATGTTCCCGGATTCAGAGATCGCTCGCCAGTACGCAAATGGCAGAACAAAGGCTACTCAAATAGTGAAAGGTAAGTGTTGTTTGTTTTTTTAGTAAGTAAGCAGCAAGCACAGTACAGTTAGTAGAACAACTGTGTTTTCATGACTGTGTATTTAGTATGTATGTAGTACATAAGGCTGTGCTTCTGGCTGCAAAGCATTGCACTTTCAAGTACAACAATGAGTAGTGTGTATATATGTGTAAATAAATGAACACTGAAATTCAAGTATTTCTTTTATTTATAAATATATATAAAATAAAAATATATATATATAGATAGAATTCACTGAAAGACAAGTATTTCTTATATATATATATATATATATATGAAATACTTGACTTTTGGTGAATTCTAGCTATATATATATATATAGCTATATATATATATATAGCTAGAATTCACTGAAAATCAAGTATTTCTTATATACATATATATATATAGATATATATCTATATACAGGTAAAAGCCAGTAAATTTGAATATTTTGAAAAACTTGATTTATTTCAGTAATTGCATTCAAAAGGTGTAACTTGTACATTATATTTATTCATTGCACACAGACTGATGCATTCAAATGTTTATTTCATTTAATTTTGATGATTTGAAGTGGCAACAAATGAAAATCCAAAATTCCGTGTGTCACAAAATTAGAATATTACTTAAGGCTAATACAAAAAACCCTGGATCTCAGGAAACAGAGTGGACCGACACCAGCAGATGACATGGCACCCCAAACCATCACCCAACCATGCAAATTTGGCATTTCCTTTGGAAATCGAGGTCCCAGAGTCTGGAGGAAGACAGGAGAGGCACAGGATCCACGTTGCCTGAAGTCTAGTGTAAAGTTTCCACCATCAGTGATGGTTTGGGGTGCCATGTCATCTGCTGGTGTCGGTCCACTCTGTTTCCTGAGATCCAGGGTCAACGCAGCCGTCTACCAGCAAGTTTTAGAGCACTTCATGCTTCCTGCTGCTGACCTGCTCTATGGAGATGGAGATTTCAAGTTCCAACAGGACTTGGCGCCTGCACACAGCGCAAAATCTACCCGTGCCTGGTTTACGGACCATGGTATTTCTGTTCTAAATTGGCCCGCCAACTCCCCTGACCTTAGCCCCATAGAAAATCTGTGGGGTATTGTGAAAAGGAAGATGCAGAATGCCAGACCCAAAAACGCAGAAGAGTTGAAGGCCACTATCAGAGCAACCTGGGCTCTCATAACACCTGAGCAGTGCCAGAAACTCATCGACTCCATGCCACGCCGCATTAACGCAGTAATTGAGGCAAAAGGAGCTCCAACCAAGTATTGAGTATTGTACATGCTCATATTTTTCATTTTCATACTTTTCAGTTGGCCAACATTTCTAAAAATCCCTTTTTTGTATTAGCCTTAAGTAATATTCTAATTTTGTGACACACGGAATTTTGGATTTTCATTTGTTGCCACTTCAAATCATCAAAATTAAATGAAATAAACATTTGAATGCATCAGTCTGTGTGCAATGAATAAATATAATGTACAAGTTACACCTTTTGAATGCAATTACTGAAATAAATCAAGTTTTTCAAAATATTCTAATTTACTGGCTTTTACCTGTATATATATAGATATATATATGAAATACTTGACTTTTGGTGAATTCTAGCTGTAAATATACTCCTCCCCTCTTAACCACGCCCCCAACCACGCCCCCCCCCCCCGACCACGCCCCCCCCCCCCCCCCCCCTCTCCCCAATTCGGAGGTCTCAAGGTTGGCAAGTATGGCTGCAGATAAAGGTGTGTTCAAATTACATTTGAAAAATTATAGAAATAAATTAGGTAATTTGTTAGCAGTACCGTTCTGGAGAAGCAAGAAGTAATCTGAATCAATAAAAAAATAAATTGTGCATAATAGTTTTTACCGTCATTTAAAAATGTTCCCGTTACTTTACACTTATTTGCTATTTTATTCATCTTTTTAGGTGTTTTTTCGTAATATTATTTTTAGAATGTTCAACTATTTGCTGTGGGCCGCAAATGGCCCCTAGGCCGCACTTTGGACAACCCTGCGCGAGATGATAATAACTGGGACCACTTTACCATCCTATTACCATATGGACCGAATATTAGTAAGTTGTTATTCTTCCCCACAAAAGATGGCTTGTTTATATTCAGTGCCCTGAGATTCAAACATGAAAAGGAATAAGGTGGTTCCAAACGACGTATCCCCAAGCAAGTCAGAGTTTTTCTTCCTGTCATTCAGCTACACTATTCTTATTTTACTGATATTGATATTGTGCACGTCGCTCCTCTATAGATACATTTGGGATACGTGTGTGGCTGAATGTGTTGCAATCGCTCCTCCACCGTTATATTTCACAAACTTTCATAACATAATGCAATAGAAAGATGCCACCCTGCCTCTATCTCTCAGTCCCTTGAAGTAAAGGGTTCAAAAACAAGCATTGTGTACTTGTTTTTTAAACACTTCACTTCCCACTGAAACATGTAAACAAACAAAGAGGCGTGCATTGATGACAGCAGTGTGCGGTCATTGTTCAGTAGAGATGGAAAACGTCACAACAAGCTTGTTATGTGTTTGGTTGCCCTGCTGCCTCCTTTCTACTCTTCTTTGCAGTACCTGGTTTTGGAGTTCCAGTGCAGAGCCACCCACACACACCTGCAACCAATTTGCTTTTGTCCTACTTAAGTTTCCATGCCAGTCATCTCAGTGCCAGTTGATTGGAAACTTGGAAGCTTGGCATTTACCGGTGAACATTATTTTCCTTTCGTGACTTTCCTTACCCCTACCTTTCCAGTGGCTCAGACCCGGTATTGTTGTGTTGTATTTTCCCCCACTCCTTCCGAGTGCGTCTTTTGTTCTTCTCCTCTCCTTTTTTGAGTGCGCTTTTCGTTTTTCATTTTCCTCTCCTCAAGTGCGCTGTTATTAAACATTCTTATTTTTGCTGGCTGTTTTTTTCTCTGCTTTGCAGTCCTACTTTGGCTTAGCCGATCGTAACAAAGCTTGACCTATTCACACTTCAGGTAATGAGGAATTGTAGATTACTAATTGTCCTACATTGGATTGGTTTTAGCCTCTTTAATGTTATGTATCAACTACATTTATTTCATTTACTGTACTGGAAATTAATCAACCCATTTTTCCTTTGTCTTTTTGGTGCCATTATGGATATAAAATAATAATAATAATAATAATAATGTATTAGATGTAAATATAAACGGAATACAATGATTTGCAAATCATTGTATTCCGTTTATATTTACATCTTACACAATTTCCCAACTCATATGGAAACTGGGTTTGTATATAGCGCTTTTCTATTAGATACTCAAAGCGCTCACAGAGAAGTGAGAACCCATCATTCATTCACACCTGGTGGTGATAAGCTACATTTGTAGCCACAGCTGCCCTGGGGTAGACTGACGGAAGCATGGCTGCCAGTTTGCACCTACGGCCCCTCCGACCACAACCACCATCATTCATTCACCAGTGTGAGCGGCACTGAGGACAAGGATGAAGTGTCCTGCCCAAGGACACAACGGCAGTGATGTGAACCTGCAACCCTCAAGTTTCTGGCACGGCCGCTCTACTCACCATGCCATGCCGCCCCAAAATGGGTCTCACTCTTAAATGGTATTCATTATGTTTTTAAAAAGTATTTAAAAGTCTTAAATTTGACTTGATTGACTAGAAAATAAGCAATTAAAGTACAATCGTAGTCTGATATCGTATCAGACTTGTATTTGCCAATACTCAGCTGCAATATCGGTATTGCATCAGAAGTTGTATCAGTATAACTATAATTACAAATACAAACGTACATGTATCGTTACACTCCTCGTAATATATTTTGTATTAAAATGGCATACATATGTTGACGCTGACAATCGTGGTCACTTACTGCATTTACTGTCCTCGTCGCTGCTGTCGCCACAGTCATCGGCTCCATCGCACACCCAGGAGTTGGGAATGCAGCGATGGTTGCCACACGCAAACTGGGTGGCTGAGCAGAATTTATCTAAAAGATCCAGGCAGAGGGAGCGTATGAAGCCTGTGTAACGATGTAACATAATTTGACACAAAGAGGATGCTGACTTACCGCAATGAGCCTCGTCAGCACCGTTCTCGCAGTCGTTCTCTTTGTCACAGGTCCAGCTCATCGGGATGCAACGTCCACTGGGACAGGCAAAGAAAGGCGTCGGGCACTTGGTTTTGCCACTCCCTAGTGGATTTACACAAAGTTACTTATCAACATAAGAGTATATAATATGTAATACATATTTGAGTTGCACATCATGCACTGATTCCCACGTGCAAAACAACCTTTGTCTCAAACCACTGCCTTCCCATTTAGTGAAAATCAATTTGTACTGCAGAGAACCTGGGCAATTTCTTTCATCTGAGAAGTCTCCACAGTCGTTTGCTCCGTCACAAAGCCAAGAGGGGTCATAGCAGAGGGTGGTGAACTCGCACTTCTGAAATGTCGTTCCTTTCACTCCCAGACGGAAATAACTGGAACAATCTGTGGCAGCTAGAAAAGGAGAGATGAGAGAGACAAACTACTTCACAGCGCAGCCTCATAGGGAGTCTTCTTCTGTGGTTTTGTCAGCCTGTTTCATTCTAACTTACTGCAGTTCATTTCATCACTGGCATCCTCACAGTCCACTTTTTGGTCACACTTGGTAGAGTTTAAGATGCAGCTTCCATCTCTGCACTGGAACTGTTCAGCTGAGCACAGCGTGGCTGACAAGCACAAAAACAAGCATTGTTCTTCATGCGATCGCTCCTCTATAGATACATTTGGGGTATGCACTGTTTGGCTCAATGTGTTGCAATCGCTCTTCCATCGTTACGTTTCACAAACTTCCATATCATGACACAATAGAAAGACTGCAAAATAACCACAATGTCAAAATTAACAAATGAAATGTAATTCATGCGATTGCTCCTTTATAGATCAATTTAGGAAGCGCACACACAAGCACTGTGTGGCTGAATGGGTTGCAATTGCTCCCCAACCGCAAAGTCAAAATTAACAAATTGCGTTTAATAGCTGACAGTTGCAATCGCTCCTCTGCAGTTACATTTCATACATTTTCATACTGGAAAGCAATACAAAGACGCCAAAAAAAACACAAAGTAAAAATTAACAAATACAATTTAATTAATGGGATCGCAGCGTCTTCAGTAATGCGGACGCTGTATCGATCCGTTGTGGTGAAGAAGGAGCTGAGCCGGAAGGCAAAGCTCTCAATTTACCGGTCGATCTACGTTCCCATCCTCACCTATGGTCATGAGCTTTGGGTTATGACCGAAAGGACAAGATCACGGGTACAAGCGGCCGGAATGAGTTTCCTCCACCGGGTGGCGGGGCTCTCCCTTAGAGATAGGGTGAGAAGCTCTGCCATCCGGGGGGAGCTCAAAGTAAAGCCGCTGCTCCTCCACATCGAGAGGAGCCAGATGAGGTGGTTCGGGCATCTGGTCAGGATGCCACCCAAACACCTCCCTAGGGAGGTGTTTAGGGCACGTCCGACCGGTAGGAGACCGCGGGGAAGACCCAGGACACGTTGGGAAGACTATGTCTCCCGGCTGGCCTGGGAACGCCTCGGGGTCCCACAGGAAGAGCTGGACGAAGTGGCTGGGGAGAGGGAAGTCTGGGCTTCCCTGCTTAGGCTGCTGCCCCCGCGACCCGACCTCGGATAAGCGGAAGGAGATGGATGGATGGATGGATGGATGGGATCGCTACCTTATAGATACATTGAGGGTGTACACAAGCATGTGCACTGTGAGGCTGAATGTGTTGCAGTCGCTCCTCCACAGTAAGAAGACAAAATAACCACACATTCACAACTAAGAAGTGTAGTTTTGCTAATGCGATCGTTCCTCTGTAAATACAATTGGGCGGCACACGCACGAGCACTGTGGTGCTAAATGGGTTGCAATCACTCCTCCGCAGTTAGATTTCACAGATTTTCATACTGGAAAGCAATACCACGACGCTAAAATAACCACAAAGTAAAAACGAATAAGTGTTTTTACTAATGTGATCGCTCCCCTGTTAATACATTTGGGTCGCACAAACGTACATGCACTGTTTGGCTGAATGTGTTGCAATCGATGATTATATCTTAACTGTGTTACTAAAACTGTATTAATGTATCCGTTTTATACAGTTTTCCTTTAACTGTTATTTTTACTGCATTATATGGCATGTATTGTGATTTTATGTCTGTTCCTATTATATTTGGGACAATGAATATGTGCTAAATCCTGCATATTTACAGCAATTTATTGTATGTTCGTTAATATGCACTGTGACGGCCAAACAAACAGCTCCATACTATATCCGCAGTGGTCTCACTGTCTGAAAAATCTTTCCATAGGAAAAGTATCTGCAAGACATAAAATGAATTGACTCACTGTTGCAGAAAAGCTCATCAGAATTGTCTCCACAGTCGTCCTGTCCGTTGCACCAGGAGTGATGCCCCACACAGCGGCCATTAACACACCGCCTGTAGCCCTTCTTGCACACACGGTTGGCTGTAACACAAGCCAGGAGATGATATAAAGTAATAATAGCGTACAAGGGTAAAAAAACAATAGTTTTGTATCAACTCATCACAACAGAGAAAGTGTTTCTCCTCACCACAATAAGACTGCTTCTCATCAGATTTGTCCTTGCAATGAGCCATGCCGTCGCAAGTCAGCGTGTAGTTCACACAGTCTCCGTTCCCACACTCAAACTCGTCAATGTTATTGCACGTCGTGTTGAGAGCTTGAAGGCGAAGAAAGGAGATTTATTCGTCACAGCTCATCCAAACAGATTCACTCCTTTTCCCAGGCTCATGTTTAATTTATATAAAGGCATACTTGGATGTGTTTGGTGTGGAAGAACTGCCCCGTAAAACCACAAGAATCTCAAAGACGCACTCCAAAATAAGTCTTTACAAATTAGTGGAATCTTCAAAGATCGACCATGAGTCCCAATACTTTTATCCATATCGATTATTACATTTTCTTCATCTGGATTTGTTATCAACTCTTCTGAACTTGACTCGAGAGATTCAAGAGCCACGCATACACTATTATTGTATTACCTATGCAAGTGTTGTCCTCCAAAAGCTTCCTGTCACCACGGCAACTGCAGTTCACCCTCCCTTCTGACGTCAGCAAGCACAGGTCCTGACATCCTCCGTTGTTAACGCGACACAGCGAGAACTCGCCTGTGCAGAGAACAGGAAGGAAGGTTTTACATTGCATGATCATTCTAGTGCATTTATTCTCAAACAGTAGGGCGAGTACCCCTGGTGGCACGCGGGCTCCATCTAGTGGTACAGATTCACCAGATGTTATTTTTCCCTAAAAATTAAATGTTTGGTTTTCTTTTCGTTGTTCTGTATTGTAGATGAAAACTTAAAAAGTAAAAAAAAAAATTAAATTTAAATACAGACATTATCAAGTTCTCAACAGTGATTAAATTCAAAGGGGTAGCAGTAAAATTTCTGTCTCACAGAAAATGACAGAAAATAATTGAGAAGCACTGTGTTACAAGATGGTTTGTTCTGATACAGAGCACATTTGCAATTGCATAAGCAAAATTTTGTTTGGAGCCCTCCCCTCCCTTCGCATTGCAAAAAAAAGTCACACTTTATTTATGTGAAACATTTTTTTTTTTACTTTTTTAATCATGAATTAAATTGTATATATATTATATATATATATATATATATATACATACATACACACACACAAATATATATATATATATATATATATATATATATATATATATACACACACACAAATATATATCTATATACTGTATATATATATATATTTAAATACATATATTTACACATATTTAAACACACATATATGCATATATATGTATATACTGTATATATATATTTAAATACATATATTTACACATATTTATACAGACATATATATATATATATATATATATATATATATATATGTATGTGTGGGAAAAAAAATCACAAGACTATTTCATCTCTACAGGCCTGTTTCATGAGGGGGGGTACCCTCAATCATCAGGAGAAGAAAAAAAAAAATCTCCTAATGATTGAGGGTACCCCCCCCTCATGAAACAGGCCTGTAGAGATGAAATAGTCTTGTGATTTTTTTTCCCACACATACATATATTGCGCTCTACTACGGTATCGAGCACTATTTTTTGGATAACCTTATTAAGACATATATATATATATATATATATATATATATATATACATGCACATACATATGCATACAATAATTGATAATTGGGTTATACTTGTATAGTGATTTTCTACCTTCAAGGTACTCAAAGCGCTTTGACACTATTTCCACATTCACCCATTCACACACTGATGGCCAAAAAGTGAAAGTAAAATGTAAGACAATGCTTGACAGATTTATATTGTTTCATTTTGGTGCGCGGCACAATAATGTCAAGCTGCATGAAAGTCCGCTACGTGAACAACTACACAAGGGGTTTACTTTACAACATGGATGCCTAAGGGAGATTGGTTTTGGATGATTTTAGATGACTGAGACGGACATGCAAGGCCCTAACCACGACCCATCAGGAGCAAGCATGAAGTGTCTTGCTCCAGGACACAACCGACGTGACGAGGTTGGTAGAAGGTGAGGATTGAACCAGGAACCCCCAGGTTGCTGGCACGGCCACTCTCCCAACAGCGCCACGCCGTCCCCATATAAATTGTGGATAGCCCACAATTGTTTCCTTTAATATTAATTTTGTTATTTCACACATGCAAAATAAATCAATAGCTTATCAGGTATTTCTAATAATCTAAAACATGCATCTAATGAAATTTAGGCATGAGTAAAATGGTATTAAAGTTGTTTTACACAGATAAAAGGACAAAAAGAAAAAAAAATTCTTGGAATCTTTCAAACCATGCCCCTTGTACTCAAGCCAATTGTGTATCACCACCCCACTTCTGAAAATCCAATTCCGTCCCTGGATTAATTCAGTCTATCATAAATACACTTGAAGAACCCCAACAACTGCTTCTGTGCAGATGATGACAGGCCGCTCACCATCAATGTCACATAAAATAATATTTATGCCGGTGCCTGCCTGCAGGTTGCTTGCAATTGTCAGCCGCGCACCAAAATGAAACAATATAAATCTGTCAAGCATTGTCTTACATTTTACTTCTACTTTTTTTACTCAGCTTGTTCTGTTGTTTGTTGACTGATTGCCAGTCAATCACAGGATTTGAGTGAACAAGGATGTCAAGCTGCATGAAAGTCAGCTATGTGAACAACTACACTAGGGGTGTACTTTACAACCTGGATGCCTAAGGGAAATTGGTTTTGGATGATTTTAGATGACTGAGACGGACAACAACTGTTCTGACATCCTTTCATGTTGTCACTAAACAGCCATTGCACAAATACAGGGGTGGGGAAAGAAACCTTACAGCTGTTAGTATCGTTGGCCACGGCGACAATTCCCATGGGCTGCTGGGGGATATCAGCACGCAGGACCTTCATGTCTCCTCCGGTGTATTTGTCGGCGCGGAGCACAGCCCTCCTCACCCAGTCTGTCCAGAAGATGTAGTCTTCATACACGGCCAGACCAAACGGGTGCAGAGGTTCATTCTTCAGCAACACCTGCAGGGGGAAGCACGACCACACTGGTGAATTCAGGAGGTGCCAACAAACAGATAAATATATATTCTCTGTGTGTCGCTCACATAGCGCCGACTGCCGTCATACTCGCAGCGCTCTATCTTGTCCAAGGTGGCGTCGGAGAAGTAAAGCTTTTCAGCACGGCGGTCGATAGCCAAACCATTGGGGGTTCGGATATCGGTCCCAATGATGACCAGCACATTGGACCCAGTGAGTGTGGCCCGCATGATACTGGGAGACTGCTCGTTCCAGTTGGTCCAGAACATAAGGCTGTGTGGAAAAAAAGGGGAAATTAACCAAGGAAAGATGACAAATGAGGAGCACGGAAAGGTATTTAAGACAGGACAACCTCTGGCACTCGTCGAGGACAAAGGCTCTGGGGTGGTCGTCTCCTGACATGGAGACCACGGTGTGACGGTCAACAGCGCCCCAGCGGCTCTGATCCACAGTGTGGCGGGTGATGGTGGAGGTGGTGTAGCTGGTCCAGTACAACATATCCCAGCCCCTGTGGTATGCCAGACCCTCTACGGAACCCACCTCTGCAACAGCACAGTGGGGCCGAATGACTACAGGCCATTTTGAAGAGAGTCTTTTTTCTATATTCAACACGTAAGAACCCAGACCTATTTGTGCTTAAAGGAAAATGATGGGGGATGTACCACAGACCAAGTGGAACACAGGACTCAGACATAATTAATTTTTTTCTAAAATATTACTCATAAATGTCACACTATTGGTGGCTTGGCTTGGCATATTTGCAGATTACTTTTCTCTGCATTAAATTGTAAATAATTGTTCAATTGCACATTTTGTAATAGCGTACACACATTTGTAACACAATATTGTATGCCTGTAAATGTTTCTTAATTCGTAAAACTGACTGTATAATGTATTTAATAACTGTGCTTAGTATTACAAATGCATACTTGCCAACATTGAGACCTCCGATTTCGGGAGGTGGGGGGTGGGGGGCGTGGTCGGGGGTGGGGCAGGGGTGTGGTTGGGGGCGTGGTTAAGATATATATATATAAGAAATACTTGACTTTCAGTGAATTCTAGCTATATATATATATATATATTTTATTACATATATATAAATTTATTTATTTATTATATATACATATATATATATATATATATATATATATATATATATTTATATATATATATATATAAATAAAATAAATACTTGAATTTCAGTGTTCATTTATTTACACATATACACACACATAACACTCATCTACTCATTGTTGAGTTAAGGGTTGAATTGTCCATCCTTGTTCTATTCTCTGTCACTATTTCATAACACACACATTATACAAATATACATTATAAAATCAATAAGAAAACGGGAGCTCTAATTTGGGAGTCTGAATTAGGATCAGAAGTTCCTATATAAACATTGCGCACTCACGTCGCCTTTTTGTATTGATTACTGCAGCTGTGCACTGGATTCATTCACAAATACAAACTACAACTCACAAACACTTTAGAGTTAGACTCCACCATCAGAATGTGTACTTAAACTTATAAAGATCACATGGATATTATTCAGTGAGTTGATTCACCAAAACTAACCTGTTATACAGGAGGAAAAAGCACACAAGACGTTTCAATTGTTCACAGACTGGTCGCTCTCATCAGAATGACAAGACACTTCCGGTCTGCAGGTGATCGCATTCAATTGGGAAGAAACGCCCTACTGCCCCCTACTGACCAATGTGAATACTGATAAATGTGTAATGACAGCTCCAAAAACAAATTCAAACCACAAAATAAAATAAATAAATCAATACAAAAATGTGACACATTATGGGTGGGTCACATATGCATGTACAGTAGATGGCAGTATTGTCCTGTTTAAAAGTGTCACAACATTGCTGTTTATAAGAAACCAAGAACTCGCCCTCGATCATTAGCTGTTTATATTGTGGGAAAGCGGACGTGTGAACAGGCTGTCAACACGTCACTCAGGGCCGCATGGAGCTGGAGGCCACGCCCCCTCCGCCTGAATTTCGGGAGATTTTCGGGAGAAAATTTGTCCCGGGAGGTTTTCGGGAGAGGCGCTGAATTTCGGGAGTCTCCCGGAAAACCTGGGAGGGTTGGCAAGTATGTACAAATGTACTCTAAATTGAACCAAAAAAAATACAGTAGTTCCTCTGGAAACTGTAATATATCTCCATATTCAGCTAGCGAGTTCTTCGGGATACAAGTTGTCTCTTGGATAATTATTATGCTTTATATTGCAAAGAAAAGCTTCCAAACCGGTAGTTGGTGTAGCAAATGTTTCAGTGAACCCCGTAAAATCCAGCCAAAGCAACTGGTGTCTGATTTGCTACCAATAGCTTATACCTAAAGATCGACATAACTTTGTTCTCCTAACCATGAGAACAAAGAAAGTGAATGTTAAGGAGAGTCCTGAAGAGAAAAAGTATATGCTACTCATTCAATTAAAGAAAGAACGCATCAAAGAACATGAGCGTGTAGTCTACTTCGACCGTAACAATGGCAGTATGCGTAATATCAAAAGCAGAATAAGTCCATAAAAGATATACCGTATTTTCCGGACGATAAGCTACACCGGTATAGAAGCTGCACCACTAAATCTTTGAAGAAAACCTTTTTTTTTCCCATATATTAGCTGCATCGGACTATGAGCCACAGATATATACCGGTTCGTTGTGAAATGATATATTTACATAGATTTTGTAAATGTTTATTTACATGCCTTAATTGTTTCCAAACAGTGCCTGTAACATGGCAGTAAAATGGCTGATCAAACAAAACAGAAAAGTAATTGTTGTCTGTATTCATCCTTTATGAGATGAATACGATTTTCTCGTTTTTTATAAGGTTCAATATTTTTTATCAGGATTCTTCTTCCTTGTATTTTGTAAACACTTTGAGTTTTAACAGTTCCTTAAAAAGGACCTTTTTGTACACTGTTTGATTTATTTGCTTAATCCATTCCAGAATTTAGCCAAGAGCGAAGACAAAACCTTAGGTTAGTTACATTTGTATAAGCCGCAGGGTTCAAACCTTCGGAAAAAAGTAGCGGCTTATAGTCCGGAATATACGATAATAACACCAGCCAAGGATGTCAAATAATATCTAAACGGTAGACATTAAACCATAAAAATAAGGAGTAGTTGCTGATGGGGTGTTTGACGAAGAAGCAGCTGGAAGGAAATACCGTATAGAAGTCCACCCTCAAAGGTATATGTACATTATTATTACATTATTTCATCAAACTACTGTAGTTGTTTGTAGAACATTCTATTATATTGTTTTTCAATTCTTCTGCAAATGAGGCCCAAAATGAACCCGAAAAAGAGCTAATGGAGATGAGAGAACAGAAGTACGTCACTTTACGTACGGGGCTAAAAATCCCGCAGGGGTGGAAGAAAGGGGTCAGAGCCAGGGCCAAGACTTCTCCAAGAACCCGGTGTGACTCAAGGCTTTTCTGCAACTAATGCCTCAATAAAAAGGTCACAGCAACTGTTTGGAAGTGGTGTATTATTTTCCTTTGCAATGCCTCACCAAGAGAGGAGGATGAAGAGCACAAATCAAATTTAACCTGGGAGTGAGTTAAAAAAAAGTGACGAAAACCAGCAAAGTTGGAGAAAGTCCCTTGGTTTAAACCGGGGTGTCAAACCCATTTTAAATCGGGGACCACATGGAGAAAAATCAACTCCCGAGTGGGCTGGACTGGTAAAATCACAGCACGATAACTTAAAAATGGTCATGTCTGTGATCATATTTTGTTTAGTTATGTTTTGCTTGATTTTTTGACACTTTTTAGTTCTTGTCTTCACTCCCTTTGTCACCATAGTAACCATTAGTTTCACCTGGTTCGCATCGTCATGTCACGCACCTGTCTCACGTTTTCACATTTTGAGTCACGCACCTGTTTTCACTAATCATGTCATCACTATTTAAGCCTGTAGTTGCCAGGCAGTCAGCCTGGCGACATCACTCTTGACACACTCCTGACACTCTGTTTCATGTTCATAGTCCATGCTGCCCTGTTCACGTCATGGCAAGTAAGTTTTTTTCTATTTATGCCACAGTTAGCGACTTTTGTTCATGTCCATAGTTCTGCCTTTGTGCAAGTTTTTGTTTTTATAGCCAAGTTTTGTACTTTCGCCCTTGTGCACGCCTTTTGTTTATTCCTTTTTTTGAGTGTTAAAATGAAATCATGTATTTAACTTCACGCCATGTCTGGTCCAAATCATTTGCACCATGGGAAAACAAAACACGCCAAAGCTCTAGTCCTGACAAAAATAAAGACAACTTCAGTTTGTTTTGTTTAAAAATAGAACAAGCACATTCTGAAAAGGTACAAATCATAATGTTGTTGGGTTTTTTTATACTTACATATTGTGGTTAATAGTATTCTATCTTTATTTGTCGTTATTTATATTTTCTGAATAAATGATGTGATAATGTTCATCAATCAACTCATTGCTAGTCATTTTCAATCTATCAATACATTTTTTTTAAATCAAAATCAAATTACTGTATGTTATTTATGTAGCTTGATCATTTTCCTCGACTGTTGCACTCGACTGGTTTATTTTGTACATATGTAGCATCATCTACAAAGATACAAAGAATTGCTATTGCTACATACAGTGGACACATTTAGAACAGCTGTTACTTTCATTCCAAAATTTCAGGTTAATTTTTATACTTAGCAAACTCATCCCGCGGGCCTGATCCGGCCCTTGGGCCGTACGTTTGACACCCCTGGATTAAACACAGATGTGTCTATATAATTTTTTTTTCACAGACAACAGCGACTAGATTTCTTGTTGTTAATTGACCCAAACAGTAAGAGTCTATTAATTAAAGTTGTCCCTGGGCTGAAAGTGAAGTATTTTAACAGCTGTGGCTGAGAGGTCAGCCATCTTCATCACCGGATGAAACACATCACACCCAACGTCGGGGTCCGTAGTGCACTGAGCAGTATGGGCGTGAATCGACATTTGCTGCCGCTACTTGAAAGCAAAGTGGAGGTCTCTCCTCCCACTCAGAGTAGATCGATTCGTCTACTTTTTCCATTTACGTCTTTCCGCTACAGTTTATCACCATTCCCACGTGCATCTTTGATTCCCCGAAGCTCAGCCATTGGATACCCGGTGCCTGTTTCAAACTCGTATAAATGGGAGGGTTGTGTCACGGACATTCGTCGTAAAAAACAAACCAAATAAATTATGCTTTTGCCGAAAGACAACAACAGTTTCAGTTCATCTACACACTGATCACAGATCACAATCCCATTTATAAAACTGTTCTGAGCTATGCTGATAATACTGACACTGCTTTGTGGCACTGATTTGAAGCAAATAGAAGGTCAGTACTTGTTATCAGCAAGTCAATAATTACCCTGATTTCACACTAACATTAGGTATCAACAATTCTGCAAATTCTCACTGCAAACTGCAGCCAAAGTAAAGAACGATTAAAACTTCTGTGACAGTGTCAATAAAAAAATTGTAAAGATATTTGTAAAGGCACATTTTTTGAAACAGCTTTCGTACTGGATCCTTATTAGGTTGAGCAAATGTTGTGGCCAGTGCGTGTACATCACATGACCCATTTGCAGACGTCTCTTGTGCAAAATACTCACATTGTTTTGTGAGTTGAACAGAAACAACTGAGTCTAGGAAAAGAAAACCTATGTTTGGCTTCCACAGGGACCACCCACAGTGAGCAGGCCACCCAATCTCCGTCCTGCTCTGTCATAGCCAGTCCAGAGTTCACCTGCCGACGACTCGCCTTCATCTAGTCATTCTGTAAAGGTATTCAACGTCACATTTCCTCCACCGCCGGCTTGTTTGCCTCCTTGGATGTCTCTGCCTGCCAGCCTCGGATGTCATGAGACGGGAAACCCCACGCAAAGCTCAAACCTATTTTCCTGGATTGACTCAGTTTGGAATGGCTTAACAAGCATGGATTTACTTCTATGGCTGCGCATTAATGGACGAATGTCAGGAGGCAGCGCGTCCACTGTGTGTATGCATACTTAACAATAACAGGCTCCCTGTGGTGTGTTTCATCATTGACAGTTAGAGGACATTATTTTTGTTTTCCTGCGTAAACTGCCATTCACCCGCAATGTCAGCAATCCCTTCCAGTCCAAGGTCCTATTTGCAGTTTTATGAGCACCACGAGCATCATTACGAAGGCAAAGGCTAAACTGAAGACATAAACATGCTGCCAAGAAATTCTTCAGGTGCAGAGGATCTGCTGGGAAACAGTAGTGACAGCAGGCCAGGCAATGTGGAGCAGGTCCTTGTCCCTTTTTTTGATGTCCTAATCCTGGTGTTGGGGTTAGCAGGCCACAGCACAGTCATGTTCATCCTCTGTCGGAGGCACAGGAAGAGGGCGGGTCAGTCTGCACAGAGCTCCATGACAGAAACGGGTACAGACGTCCTACTGCTGGCCCTCAGCTCTGCGGACTTGCTTCTTCTCGCCACGCTTCCTTTTCACACCGCCGCCATCGCCATGCAGCAGTGGCCATTTGGAGACTTCCTGTGTCGCATGGCGGGCTTTTTGGGATCGGCCTGCTCCTCAGCCAGTGCCTTCACGCTGTCCGCCCTCGCCGTGTCACGCTACATGACGGTGGTGCACCCTGCCACAGCTTACCGCCTCCTCTCTCCTCGCCGGGTTGCCATGGCGGCTACGCTTCTTTGGGTACCAGCCTGCTGCCTGGCGACGCCTCAGTTTGTGTTCCGCTCAGTAGGAATTTTGGGAACCCCTCCCGGCCGTTCCGACGGGCTTGCTTGCTTCGCTTTCTTGTCGCATAACGACCAACTAATTTACGGATTGTTCCATTTTCTCTTAGCTTTCTTGCTCCCGCTAATCACCATCACCATCGCATACGGAAACATCTACTTGTTCCTGTGGAGGACTCAGAACGCGGGCCAGGCTCCACAAGTAGAACGCTATCAGAACAAGGTAACCCAGACATCTGCAATGCTGGTTCTGGCATTTACTCTATGCTGGCTGCCTTCTTATGGCCTGATGCTGGCCTTACTGTCTGATCGGAGCTCAGGTGCCACCGGCACCTCGCCACGTTACGGTGCGTTCACCGTGTTCTCACGACTCACGGCCATCGCGTCCACCGTCCTAAACCCAATGCTGTATGTGCTCATGTCCCAGAAGTTCAGACAGGATCTATTGAGGTTGTTCAAGAAAGAAGGGCACAGAGCCAGCGGAGGTGCGGCTACCTGATTGAGGTCATTAATCACCAGATGATCCACAGCCCTGGGAGCTACACAGTACAACTAATCATTTACCATTAAAGTCATTGCCAAGACGATCATCGTTGCAAGGAATGAGCGCTTATATCATTAAAGTCCACTTGAAAAGAGTGGTGAAATAACTCAAACAAAGCTTTTCTGTCTGTTTGTTCATTAAAGTGTTTAACTGCACAATGGAATAAGATCCAATAATAAAGTTGTACCCGCTACACTGCGGTTACAAGGTTAAAATGCTGACACCGTCAATTTTTTTATCAAAGCTGAACACTGAATAATTATTTTAAACGGCTTTTGAATTGGAAACAATTGTGCAGCTGCACCTAATATTGTTAATTTATTAAGTACTGTACATTTTGTGGTGCCAACTAGCACAAAAAAAGTGTCAAATTGAGTTGTTTTCAAATAAAGAATACATTTAGCATGGACACCCAATGTAACATATAGATCTTAATTAGTCAAATTTAATATTACCTAAATTGACTTCAATGTTTTATAATTTACTCAATTTAGTCCATCATTTGGACTGTGGTCTATCTTCCATCATTTTCATTTGAGCACAAATTCGTCTGGCATCTTTTTTTTTTTCTAACATCTTTAAATCTAAAAGGCGTAGAAAACAACGTGAGGAACTGATTATGAATTACAGGCGCAAATCAAATGTGAAAATGTTGTAGATGAGGCAGAAAATCAAATTAGATAGCGGCAATACTCACTCTCGACCACAGTCTTGCGGTCAGACCCATCATCAGAGATCTGCTGGATGTTGCCAAAGTGGATGTCACTGAAGAAGATCCGGTTGGCTCCCTTCCCCCCGCCTCCGCGGTAATCAAAAGTCAGCGCGATGACGTTCTTCATGTGCTCAGCGTCCTCAAACGGCTTGATGGGCGCATTTAGGTTGTTTTCGTCCGACAGGTGAACACTCTTTAGTATGGTGCGCTCCGAGTACAGCAGGAAGCCGTCGTAGTCGCGGCAGCTGCTTCCGTCTTCAGCCAGCATGCCGTGGGCACAGGCGCACGTGCGCTGTGCGTTGCCGCGGTAAAGACAAAGCTGCTGGCACCCGCCGTTGTTGCCTTTGCATACGTTTGTTCCTGTAAAAGGACATGAAGAGGTTATTGAACAAACCTTGTTAATTAATCAAGGGGGCGGGGTGGTCAGGAGGGAGAGCGGGTCGTACAGTAACCGAAGGGTCGGTCATTGTAAATCCACTTCCTCCTACCCTGTCACAGCTGTCGTGTCCTTGGGCAAGACACTTTAGTCACGTTTTCCTTAAGTCGCCCAAACAAGGATGCTTCACTGACCATTTCATCTACTGTATTTTCCGCACTATAAGGCGCACCGGATTATAAGGCACACCTTCAATGAATGGCCTATTTTAAAACTTTGTTCATATATAAGGCGCACCGCATTATAAGGCACACTGCATTATAAGGCGCATAGAATAGACGCTACAGTAGAGGCTGGGGTTACATTATACATCCCGTAGTTGCGAGACCTGTTGTGGCGCAATATTGGTCCATATATAAAGCGCACCGGATTATAAGGCGCACTGTCAGCTTTTGAGAAAATTGGAGGTTTTTACGTGCACCTTATAGTGCGGAAAATACGGTAATAACATTTCTCAAATTTAACCAGATGTGTAACAACTAGAGGTGTAAAGGTACATGTACTTCTAATCCAATTTTTTGATGCCGAATTTTTGGTTCAGTACACAGGCGTACCAATTTCCAAAATGGTACAAATTCATTAGGAGACAGAAAGTGTGCCTCACGCCACTTGCCGACTACATAAACAATTACATTGCAGTTCAGCATTTGGGTAGTTAGAGTCATGGCTAGAGATAGTGCCAAAGAGGAGTCAGAGCTTGAAATGATGGCGGACACGTTTTGGGTGATGAGCTATCAAGCTGGGGATCGAGCCAACAGTTAAAGTCTCCTCCTGGTATTAAATAGTACATTGACATGTCAGGGAGATTCAGAAAAATACTTTTGAAAAAGGTGTCATCGTCATAGTTGGGAGCATAAAAATGTACGAGGGGAACTGGGGTGTTGGAAATCTGGCCAGTGACAATAACATACGTGTACCTCCCAGAAATTCTACTCGAGTGTATGAACAGATTTATGGAGCAAAATAGCAACTCCTATTGTGCCTCTTCTACTCTTAGCAACTGCAAAGAAACAAACAACACAGTAGGCGCCGGAAATGTGACATCTAGTTAACAAATAAAGTGCACTAAGGTATACGTTTGAACAAGATGAAAAAAGGCAGTTTAATTACAGCTTACTATTCAAACCTATTCCTTCAATCGACTCTGCAAAAATTATATAAAGAAGACTGATATAAAACCAGAAAATTAGTCAATAAGGTAATACAAAATACATGCCTCTTCATCGGAAAATACAGTAGGTGGAAAAATGTCTAAATTATTTTGTTTGGATATATAAAAGTATATATCTGATTATTAAATTAAGCAAAATATAAAAAGATGCAGGATCTCAACCTGAAGTGTTCTAAGAAACGTGATTGTATTCAAAGAGCTGAAAGCCCACCTCGTCTGTGCGCTTGAACAGTTTTGACATAATACAATTATTCAAGGTTTTGAGCTCTTTGATCAGGGTTTTGTTTTGGTTCTCAAGCACAGCCACTCGATTCTGCAGGCATTTGACATATTCCAAATCGTCTGTTGTGAAAGTCTCTTGTTTGGGAACACTTGGCCTTCCCAGTAAAATACGTAAATACACAAAGACAAGTGGATAAGACGAAAGCAGTGCGCCGCCATTGTTCAGTAGAGTTGGGCAACTATTAATGCTGCACTTAAACCAATAAAGAACTTTGATTTACTAAAAATAAAATAATATTTAAAATAATAATACTAATACTAACACTGTTTAAACTGTTACTGTTGTACTTGTCTACGTCATTTTTATTATTATTGTGTCAAGTGTGTGTGTATATCATAACTAGGACCATCAAAAATAACGAGTTAACTCATGTGATTAATCAAAAAATGGTCGCATTATTTATAAATATACGCATATTACTCATGCAATTTATTTTGACTGTTCCTTAACCTTAATTGTGCATGATTACCTGACAGGCGGCGCAGGTTTGTTTTAGGGTCAGTGATCAGGTCAATGCATACGCCAGTGCAACGATGAGTGAGGAGAATCCGACTGGTGTGCTCGCTGGCAAATTTCACTCCAGAATACACCCTGGCTGGACTTTTGATAAAACTGCTAAAAAGTTTTGAGCAAATAAATGATGTGCATTCAAGTGAAACATTATGAGAAATGGTCCTGGATAGATTTTCTGCCAATAAAAAATCTTGTGTCCATATATTAGGGGATTTTATTAAGTTAATTTAAAATATGCAAGCAACTAATAACTTCTGATTAATCGCAATTAACCCAAACTTAAAAATGTGTTAATCTGATTAAAAAGATAATTGTTTGACAGCACTACTAAAAATTCAATAATAATTTACACTATTCAAACTGTTACTGTTGTTGTACTTGTCTACATCATTCTACTTGTTTTATTATAATTGTGTCAAGTGTTCATATGTTATAAGAGATTCACCTTGCTGCCTGGCCCTGTTGAAGACCTTAATATCCTTGAGTTGCACCCCGATCTCGGTCCTCAGAGACACAGAGTCTTTGGCGTTGTCTTTACTGCCTCTCTTTATGGAGCCCTTGGCATGAGTTCTGCATGAAAACAGGTGAAGGGCAATAAAGAAGAAAAGTGTCTCACTGGTAACAATCAAGTAAGGACTGCGTCTAACCGGTCACTCCAGTAGATGTAGTCCTCAAACACGGACACAGAGAACATGTCCATGTTGTGGTTGGACAGTACCACTTCCCTGTTCTCTCCTGTCTCCAGATTGATGCGCTCGATTTTGTCAGTACTGGCGTCGCACCAGTACAGCATACCATCCTGTGCACAGGAAAGGTGTTTTTAAATAAAATCTATAATTCTTACCATAGCTTGTTTTGTGTGGTTTGTTTTACTGTACCTCGTAGTCAATGGAGATACCATTGGGCCAGCTAATACTGGAATTCACCAGAACAGCCCTTTGCGAGCCGTCCAGTCGGGAGCGTTCAATACGAGGGTACTGACCCCACTCTGTCCAGAACAAGTAGCTGCACACACACACACGGGCACAAAGATGACTCCTCGAGTAATCAATCAAGAGAGAAATAACCACCCATAGTGATGATTGTTGCCTTCTTACCCTTTCTCAGGGTGGACTGTGATTCCGCGAGGCTTGTCCAAGCCCTGGGAGATAACCACGTAGCGGAAAGAGCCGTTCAGGCGGGCCACCTCAATCACATCGAAGCCTTGGTCTGTCCAGTAGATGTTTCCTGTGGTGACACCAAAAGGAATAGTTATGTTCTACAACTCCTAGAGCATGTGGATTATACTAGTTGTATAGGAGTAGAAACCAGGGGGACGTCTCTCCCCAAATATAGGAGACAGACCGTAAATATGGCTTGTTTGTAATGTCTTGCTATTAGTATACTCATATTTAGAAAGCATGTATTTTGGTGAAATCCTCTTAATCTTGAGATTGTCCATTATTTGTCAATGTTCCCAAGTAACATCAACACAAAATGTTTGTCATCTCTTCTCAACACGGCATGGCACCAATAAAAGCTGAAACAAGAGCCGGACATACTCAGTTTTTTTTTTTTTAATCTATGATAACACCAGTGTGATGACCCACCTCCTCCCATTATCAGACACACACCCACACCCCCGCAAGGAAGCAAGCAAGCCCGCACACTCACACACACACACACACACACACACACACACACACACACACACACACACACACACACACACACACACACACCCACACACATTATTGTATTTCTTACCTTCTTGAGACCTCCAAACCAGGGGTGCAAATGAGATCTCTATTTTTTGTTTTTTGTAATGTGCTTAAGGTCGATGACAAACGAGTCACAGACCACAGATGGCCCCTGTGCCGCACTTTGGGAAACACAGCTGTAGAAGCTAACTGTTAATGGCCACTATAGTCTTAGTACCGTAGTGTATTTGTTCATCCCATGGTCACATATGGGACGCAGGTTGTCTTACGTCAGCTGCTAAAATCAGCTGTTCACCTGGCGGGTTTTTTCGGGGATGTATAGGTAAGTCCTTCTTTAGCTGCCGTCTTGTTTTATCATATATTGCTGCCTTTGCACCTGTCAATGTTTACTTCTGTATGCACATTAAATCAACAAAACATTCTAACATTGGAGCAATGTTCACGGACTCTAGTATTTGGCTCTCTATTAGATGCAATGGTTTTCCCTATTGGGACCATGATTTACTGTATGTTCTAACTTGTTCACCGGTCCTCATATTGAAGGTACTTTTCCTTGTTGATGTCTCAAGAAGGGTAGAAATACAAGAACACACACACACACACACACACACACACACACACACACACACACACACACACACACACACACACACACACACACACACACACACGCCTGGCTGAGCACAGAGGAGCCAAGTAAAGAAACACTATCACAGGAGCCGTCTTGAGAGATTATTTGCAACAATATCTTATCAGGAAGATGACAGTACAAAGAGTAGTGAGGCAGTTGAAGGCATGCAAATTGGAGGGACTGATGACAAATAACAATGACAAATAACAATATAATACAGTCATAAAATAGAAAAGAGTGTTAGCGAAAGCTTCATCGTATGAGGTAAAATTATAATCCTAAAAAATTCTATTATTGATTATAATAGATCCAGAAAGGACAACTGATGTCCAAATGTTGCACTAAGTTATGTCCACAGTTCTTTCAGGTTTTGGGTTATGTTTTGGGGTTATGGTTATCTGTCAGGATTCTGATATGTTTCCCCCCCAATGTTAACTAATTTCTACGTCCTTGGTACTTGTTCAACCCATAAGAAGTACTTTAAATGCCCTAAAAATTGACTCTAAACAGCTGTTTTATTCTTATGGACTAAATGAGTTTGACGGAGAAGCAGCTGGAAGGAGATATTGTAGAAGTCCATTCTCCAATGTAAATGCTGTACCTTATTAATACATTACTTCATAAATCATCTAGTTTAAAAAAAAGAAAGCCAGATTGAGGGCTTAAAGGGGTAGAAGACTACTTACTGCCTTACAGGATTGCGTCTCATCTCACCTGCTATCCAGTCAACAGCGATTCCTTCAACCCTGCCGATGCCATTAGTGACCACATCTTCTCTCCACGTCTGGTCTCGCTTGGCCCTGCTGATTGTGCTCAGGCCCATGTCCACCCAGTAGATAGTGTCGTTGTCTGAGGGGACATTAATAAAAAGATGAATGGGCTCTTTCTCTCTTGATAAAAATACACAGGTATGTAGATTTTTATTATTCAAAACTGCTTGGTTTACCAGCATGGAAATCTATTCCCACAGCCAGAGAAGTGCCTGACACTGGTACCAGGACGTCAGACTTGTCCAATGGGTCCAAAGGAATACCACGTATCCCCTCATGTACAGAATAGAGCAGGAAAGAGCCAACACCTACAGCAAACACACACTCTTTAACAAGTGTTTTACACTTTAAAAGACCAGAGAGTATAAAAATCTAACGTGCCGCCGCACCCTCGCAAGACTGCTGGCCTCTGCGCAGGCTGTATCCTGCAGTGCACATGCAAGCTCTGGTAGTCGGGGAGGTGGGGAGACACAGCTGGGAACAGTCACCATTCTTATTACTACAGAGATTGGTGCCTGGAAACAGAAAAAGCACAAAAGCAAACACATAAAAACACAAAAAGTAAAGATATAAACAGATGTCCACTTGCTGAGATAAACAGGATACGTGCTGGTAAAAGAATCATACCTTACATAGTTATTTGGTTTCTCTTTTTGACAGGTATGGTAATCGAAAGACGAGTTAACACTAATGGTACATATTCCCTCCATGTAAAATAATCTAATAGAAGAATGATATCAACAAATGTGCTGTCTGAAAAATTTCCCCAAGAAGGTACAGTGGTACCTCAACTTAAGGGTGTCCCAATTTAAGAGTGTTTTAAGATAAGTGCTGTCTTTTGGCTAATTGTTATGCTTGAAGTTGCAAGTACAAATTGAGTTACAAGCATCGCCGCCATTAGGTGACGTAGCAAATGCCCAAAACATCCGGTCTTACTCGTTAGCATTAGCTTACAGCTAAAAATCAACATAACTTTGTTTTCTAACCATGGGAAGGGAGAAAGTGGGTGTGAAGGACAGTGTTGCGAAAAAGATGCAGACGATATTCATTGAATAAAAATAAATAAATCAAAGACATGACAAAACATTGAGCAATGGAAGCGTAGCACTGCTAACCTGCACCATATTAAAGCAGAGTGACCTCTGATTTACACAAAACGCGTCACGGCTGCGGTGCGTAATCACCACTGAACGACACCGCCATATGCCGTCTAACAATCCCCATGTTGCGGCTTCACCGTGCAGCAAAATAGCGCAGACTTTTACGAGATCTCGCAAATCGGCGCTTAATCAAGTGATAAAGTAAACACTGGAGTAAACACTGGAGTAAACACTGGAGTAAACACCGCGGAACGTCTCAAGCTTTGCCGCCCATCAGTACCCAATTTTGCCTTGTAGAACGACCACTTCATATTTTTTGTAGCAAGCAAAAATACAACAGTAACATAATCTATGGCGAGTGTTGGAGACACACACAAACTCCCACGAGCCAAGCCCCTCCCTCCCTGTCCCCCGTATCAGCTGGCATTTGACACAGGACCCCCATATTCGCACATAACTGCCGGAATATAAATGATAAATGGGTTGTACTTGTATAGCGCTTTTCTACCTTCAAGGTACTCAAAGCGCTTTGACACTACTTCCACATTTACCCATTCACACACACATTCACACACTGATGGAGGGAGCTGCCATGCAAGGCGCTAACCAGCACCCATCAGGAGCAAGGGTGAAGTGTCTTGCTCAGGACACAACGGACATGACGAGGTTGGTACTAGGTGGGGATTGAACCAGGGACCCTGGGGTTGCGCACGGCCACTCTACCACTGCGCCACGCCGTGGCCTGTATAACATTCCTTAATTCCAGAATCAGCATTTAAAACACCAACTAAATTGCTTTCAATTAAATTCAATAGGAGACCTTGATTTAAGATGCAAGTGTTTTGAATTAAGAGCTTTGTCACAGAAACCAATTAAGCTTGTAAGTTGAGGTACAACTGTATAAATGAATGAATAAGGCTTTTTTTTTTTTTATCTGAACATCTAATGATTTGAAAACAAGTACTGTCTTTGCAAAGACAAAGTAGGCACCTTTCTGCACAGTTTCATTGTAGATTTTCATGTGCATCATTGGGGATGTGCTATTCCTCAAGACTTTCCAGTTTCCACCGTCCTTCTTGTCACACATTCCTATCTGGTCAGTTCCCTGGTCGGCCCACCACAGCTTATCCCCTGAAGAATAAAGTAGACATTATTATGAGTTACTGGAGCCCCACCTCGTGTTGTTGTTTACCATTAAAAGAATACACAACTGTGGGATATATGAACACAATTCCAGGCGATTAAATTGGGGGACTTACCCATGATAGCCAGAGCCGTAGCCTTGGTCAACTTGCCCTTAACCCCTTCAAGGACTTCAAGTCCAGATCCATCCAGCTTGCAGCGACTGATGGTGCTATTACCTGAGCTGATCCAGTAAAGCTGCTCTGTGTCAAAGTCAATGGAGAGCCCTAGAAAACAAACACTCAAGAGGTTCTAAAACAGAATATTATAGTATAGAAACTTTAAAAAGTATTACAAAACCACAAAATAGATTAATTTAAAAGCACAAATTCATGAAAATATAAAATTAATGTGGCATTTACAACTTTACAACTGCATTACAAAGACAATCTGCATTTTTTCTTGAGGGGCCCAACGCTCAATTGTATATCCACCATCATATACAGCAGTGTTTATCAAACATAGAGCGGGCGCCCACTTTTGGCCTACATGCACCCCCGTGAGGGCCAACAAAAAATATCCCTTTCTCAGCTCTGGTCACAACAGGCCGCAGCGGTACTCATTTGTAGTACGCTTTTCCACCACTTGTTGCAGTAATTACAATGGCAAACAAAAAAGTCTGGCGCTAAAGTCATAAAGAAGTTTCTTAAGCGCAAAAATTATGATTAAAGTGGTGGAGCTATATTTTCATTTGCACTTTAATTTTTTTGAGGGTTTATTTAAGAAACATGTATTAATTTTTTTATTATTAATTTAGTTAGAAATTATTTATTTTCGCACTGTGTTTTTCATCAGTTTTCAAGAGTCCATTACTTTGCAGTATATTTGATTAGTATATATTTTTGTAATCAGCCTGACCTAAGACTTTGCATGTGACTAAACTTTGCATTGTGAGTGTTTCAAACTATATAATCCCATTTCCACATGGCTCCGGAACAGAGCCCTGAGAAACAACCAGACCATTGTGATACCCACCAACAGGGACATTCTGGTTGGTAAAAAGGACACTTTGGTTGCTGCCGTCAGTGTTGGCTATGCTGATGTTGTCCCCATCTGTCCAGTAGAGCTTCCTGTTGTGGGCAAGCAGAGAGAGTCAGCAAAACTACATTCGCTACTATTTTACTTAATCCAGATAAAGGAATACACAGCAGAGCAAATAACGCATATAGTACAACACTTTGTGGGAGGGAAAATAGATATTATTTTGTTTATGGTTAATTTGTTTCGGACATGCTTAGTAGGTTGTATTAACGAACATCACACCTGCAGAAATGTCTGATAAAGAGAACAAAGATCAGATCTAATTGAATCCTATTCATTTGTTCACTTCCTGTGAACAAACTACCAATACATTTTTTCATTGACAAAAAAGTTTGTTCAAAATTTTGTTCAATTTCAATGTTAACCAGTATGTATTCGATTATTTACCATAAGTGAATAAATGAGAAGGACATTTAAATAACAAAGAATAGAAAACAAAACATAGATGAAAAAGGAAAAATAAGTGAATAACTGATAAATACAGGGTTAAATCAACGGACATTAAAATTGCATGAAAGTTGAAAGCTAACAATAACCTATTGATAAATAGGTGAAAAGTGTATGTTTTATTAGTATATATACTTCTGCTGCTGAGAAAAATAATTGAGCGTATTAATGCTGCTGCTGTATTATTCCTCAGTTTGATGGAAAGTTTTGATTTCCATTTCCAGAGCTTCTTGTTTAGCAATGCTTTTTGGCGCAGTGTTGTTGCATATTACTTTTTTCTAGTGTGGAGTTTGCATGTTCTCCCCGTGACTGCGTTGGTTCCCTCCGGGTACTCCGGCTTCCTCCCACCTCCAAAGACATGCACCTGGGGATAGGTTGATTGGCAACACTAAATTGGCCCTAGTGTGTGAATGAGTGTGAATGTTGTCTGTCTATCTGTATTGGCCCTGTGATGAGGGGGCGACTTGTCCAGGGTGTACACCGCCTTCCGCCCGAGTGCAGCCGGGATAGGCTCCAGCACCCCCAGCTACCCCGAGAGGAACAAGCGGTAGAAAATGGATGGATCACACACTACATGAGTCTGTATTCCCTTGTAGTTGGGATGATGTGATCTTCAAAATGTGTCCAGTCTTTTCATTCTTGTTTGGGAATAGTAGAGTTGCTTAAAGCAGAAATCTATGGTGGACATTATTTCTCTGTAAGTGTCCCTAAAACACATCAAGCTTGTTTGCAACTGCACTTAGAGTGTGTGCAAACTAGTTTGTTTAAAAGTAGCTTTAAAAATGTTGCCCATTTCCTTTCAAAGCCTAACACTTCCACCACACGCTTGGCCTGCACACACCCTGAGGATGCAAGCAGCGTTAGTGTGCCAGAAAGAGGACACAAACATCTCACAGCATCTGCTTCTCATTTCCCCCCCCATGCTGACAATGCTCACGTCGGAAACATTCTTCCATTTAGCTGGGCAGGGAGGATTGGACAAAATACAGAAGGCCACAGAAATGGAGAGAATCTCTATTTTCTTATTCCAACTCAAAACAAATGAGAAAATTGAGTTTGGTATATAAATACAGATGGTCTGTCTCTGCTGTTCTACTTAGAAGAAAGGCCAGGCAGGTTTGGTTTGGGGAGCTCAGCAGAGGGATTAGGTTTCAAGACACAGAGGAAAACAGACATTTGCTAAACAAGGAAGGAGACGCAAGATACAGAAGGAAACAGAACAGAAGACAGACAGGACGTGAATAATTCAGAGGAGTGTTTCAAAAATGGAAGACAACGACAGAAGGGAACGGACAGGAGGGTTAAAAGTGAGTGTATTACAGTTTAAAGGTGAACATATGCAAAGTTCCTTTGTGATATTTCAAAGAGTTTTACTTTGACTTATTGTGACAGCTTCATGTCATGCGTATGCAGTGACTCACCCCAAAATGGGATGCAGAACCAGGCAGTGGGGTTTATCCAGGCCTTGGACCACAGCGTTTTTGAACGAGCCATCCAGTCTGGCAACATTAATTTGTTTCTTATTGGCGTCATAGCTGGTCCAGAAGAGATTCCTGGAAACCCAGTCAACCGCAAGACCATGAGCGTTGGGCAGATCTGAAGATGGACAAGCATACAAGGGACAATTGTGTATTTGTTTCCAGACACAGTTCATATTCGCAAAGGCAGAATTGCTGATAATACAGTATCACATATAGTATGTTCGTGTGTTCTTCTTTTAACACAAAGGACCCTGCATGTCACTAAAATGGGTCTCAAACAGATTTGTGCATGACTTCAACTCATTTCTGGGGTCCTATCATGCTCATTTCAGGGGCTTTTGAAATGATAATGAATCCTGGGAGGGCAATATAGTAAATGTTCTTTTAATGAAATACAGTTGCCACAATGCACTTCAAATATTGTGGCTTCACATCGCAGATTTTTTTCATTTTAAAGCATATTCTACAACATGTTTACCCTAAATTAAGAACTTTCAAGTATAACAATGGCAAAATTAACTTAAATGTCAATAGTACAGTACTATTGGCCACTAGATGAGACCAAACCAGAGCACGCTATTCAGTATTGTGGCCACTGATTGGCTCATCCTCAGACAGCATTACTATATTGGATTAAACGAGTGCAAAGGTGACTTAAGGGTGGTATTTCACTTCTAGAGGGCTCTCATAATGTTAAAATGTGTGTAGAAGGTATTAAAGAGGTTTTTATATGCTCCAGTTATGAAAACATTCGCTTTATAATGAATAATTATTTATTTGTCGAAATGCATTTATCACAGGCATGTACCAATCACCAGCGATAAACAAGGGACTCCTGTAATAGATATCAATTCAGTGCACAGGTTAAGTCTCCTCTTTGCCAAAACTCTCTGCTTCGGCATCCTCTACACCAGGGGTCGGGAACCTTTTTAGCTGAGAGAGCCATGAAAGCCAAATATTTTAAAATGTATTTCCGTGAGAGCCATATAATATTTTTTAACACTGAATACAACTAAATGCGTGCATTTTTAAGTAAGACCAAAATTTTTAGAGTGTAGTAAGTCTCTGATTCTTTTTAATAACATTGTTATTCTGAAGTTAACCAATAATAAATAAAATACTTCTTACCATTAATGCGACTTCTTGAACAGGTGCGATAGAAAACGGATGGATGGATTAAAATGCATGAGAATGTTTTATATTTTGAACGTTATTTTTAACACTGTGATTACCAGCGGAATTATTCATTACTTATCATGTTAAGAAATGTCAGCTAAGATTTATCTGAGAGGCGGATGCAGTCATTAAAAGAGCCACATCTGGCTCTAAAACCATAGGTTCCCTACACCGAAAATGCTTACTCCGTTACAATTGGTCGGTGGGGGTCGAGGCTAAGCTCCAGCCCCCTACCCCTTCACTTGGTCTGTGCTCTATCCCCCATCATTTTCATTCATGCACCTGGGTTAAATACAGTACAGTTACTCATTCTCAGGGGATTGAATCGATCTCAACTGGAGACTGTTCAGATTATCTATGAGAAGATTCATCAATTCATGCTCACAGACTTAGATGGTATATGGGTTATACTTGTATAGCGCATTTCAAGGTACTCAAAGCGCTTTGACACTATTTCCACATTCACCCATTTACACACACATTCACACCATCAGTGTCTGAATGTGTAGCTGCCATGTGATGTCTTGCTCAAGGACACAACGAACGTGACTAGGATGGCGGATCGAACCAAGAACCCTCAGGTTGCTGGGATGTTCAGTTGTGTTTGATTCAGTGCCCTGAGAATACACTGACGATATTTACATGCACGTACAGTTATATTAATGTGACGTATGAGTCATACCAGCAGATATCACAGTCTCAACCCCAGTGCCGTTGATGAAAGCCCTCTTGATGGTCTGAGTGCGCACGTCTGACCAATAGATGCGATGCTCCATAGCGTCGTAGTCCACCACAGTCACATTGTCGATGTCTGGCACGGTGAAGGAGATGATGTAGTTGTAGTAGGGGTTATCTATGTCCACTCCTCTGATCTCAATTTGGCGAGCGTAGAGCAGGAACTCACGAGACTCTGAAATAATAAGCGATGACATATTTATATAAACAACCTTTTTTTAGTGGTACTAGTGCCCCATCTTTAAAGTAATTCGGGATACGAGCTGTCTCTCGGCTAACTGTCATGATTTTGGTTACGAGTAAAAATTTGGATTAAAAGCCTTCCCACCACTAGTTGGCGTAGCAAATTTCACAGTGAACCCCACAAGATTCAACCAAAACATCTGGTCTTACTCGCCAGCATTAGCTTATAGCTAGAGATGGACATAACTTTGTTTTTCCAACCATGAGAACAAAGAAAGTGAGTGAAAAAGACAGCGCTAAGAAGAAAAAGCGAATGATATTCATTGAATTAAATAAATAAATTATTATGACTAAGCATTTGGTAGTTTGAGTCAGTCACTGCTAGTCTGCACCATACTAAAGCAAAAGGAGTTGATAAGGCCAGCGGGGGACGTTAAAATAATATTTAAACAGCAGACATTGATTCATGAAAATATGGAAACAATGCTGTGTTTGATGGTCAAGCAGCTGGAAGGAAATACCGTAGAAGTCCACTCACCAGGATAAATGTTGTACATTATTATTACATTACTTCATAAAACTACAGTTGTTGTTTGCACAACATGCCATTGCATTGTTTTTCATGTAATATTTATTATCTTAAAGTTAGCTTTTCTTTTTAAAAGGCATGTTATATGTTAAAATTGTGCTGTCTTGGGGCCATGCACCAAATAAATAGATTTTAATTAATTTCAATGGGCAGCGGCGTTTCACAATACAAGTTATAGGAGGTACGAGTTGTGTTATAGTTTCAAATAAATTAAACCTGTATCCTGAGGTACCACTGTATTTGTAAATATACAGTAAATATGGACAGTGGTACCTTGGTTTTTGTTAATAATAAAGGTCAGACAAAGACCAAATCGTATGAAAAATCCATCCATCCATCCATCCATCTTCTTCCGCTTATCCGAGGTCGGGTCGCGGGGGCAACAGTCTAAGCAGGGAAGCCCAGACTTCCCTCTCCCCAGCCACTTCGTCCAGCTCCTCCCGGGGGATCCCGAGGCGTTCCCAGGCCAGCCGGGGTATATAGTCTTCCCAACGTGTCCTGGGTCTTCCCCGTGGCCTCCTACCGGTCGGACGTGCCCTAAACACCTCCCTAGGGAGGCGTTCGGGTGGCATCCTGACCAGATGCCCGAACCACCTCATCTGGCTCCTCTCGATGTGGAGGAGCAGCGGCTTTACTTTGAGCTCCCCCAGGATGACAGAGGTTCTCACCCTATCTCTAAGGGAGAGCCCCGCCACCCGGTGGAGGAAACTCATTTCGGCCGCTTGTACCCGTGATCTTGTCCTTTCGGTCATGACCCAAAGCTCATGACCATAGGTGAGGATGGGAACGTAGATCGACCGGTAAATTGAGAGCTTTGCCTTCCGGCTCAGCTCCTTCTTCACCACAACAGATCGATACAGCGTCCGCATTACTGAAGACGCCGCACCGATCCGCCTGTCGATCTCACGATCCACTCTTCCCTCACTCGTGAACAAGACTCCGAGGTACTTGAACTCCACCACTTGGGGCAAGATCTCCTCCCCAACCCGGAGATGGCACTCCACCCTTTTCCGGGCGAGAACCATGGACTCGGACTTGGAGGTGCTGATTCCCATCCCAGTCGCTTCACACTCGGCTGCGAACCGATCCAGTGAGAGCTGAAGATCTTGGCCAGATGAAGCCATCAGGACCACATCATCTGCAAAAAGCAGAGACCTAATCCTGCAGCCACCAAACCAGATACCCTCAACGCCCTGACTGCGCCTAGAAATTCTGTCCATAAAGGTTATGAACAGAATCGGTGACAAAGGGCAGCCCTGGCGGAGACCAACCCTCACTGGAAACGGGTCCGACTTACTGCCAGCAATGCGGCAGTATGAAAAATCACTGAAGCAAATATATATATATATTTTTTTTCTTATTTTGAAGTTCTAATCAAGAAAAAATGTGTGGGATTATTTGTTTCAAAGCTCAATTCTGCGCAATGAAACGTAGGCAAACAGACTAATTTTTTATGCTCAATGTTTGGCCGAAATGGTAAAACTTTTTGTCGAAAACCAGATAATTAAATTTTAAAAAATAGGTTCTGGCAGCACAGTGGAGGAGGGGTTAGTGCGTCTGCCTCACAATACGAAGGTGCTGAGTAGTCTGGGGTTCAATCCCAGGCTCGGGATCTTTCTGTGTGGAGTTTGCATGTTCTCCCCGTGACTGCGTGGGTTCCCTCCGGGTACTCCGGCTTCCTCCCACCTCCAGAAACATGCACCTGGGGATAGGTTGATTCGGCAACACCAAATTGGCCCTAATGTGTGAATGTGAGTTGAATGTTGTCTGTCTATCTGTGTTGGCCCTGCGATGAGGTGGCGACTTGTCCAGGGTGTAAACCGCCTTCTGCCCGATTGTAGCTGAGATAGGCTCCAGTGCCCCCCGCGACCCCGAAGGGAATAAGCGGTAGAAAATGGATGGATGGATGGAGGTTCCCACTGTACTAAGTATATGATTTGTTTACATGAACAATGACTTGGTCAGTTATTCCAAACCGCTGAGCTGTGGCACATTACACAATTTAATTTAATTAGGCCAAAAATGATTATTTGTTTACTTCAAATAATAAATATTTGTTTATCTATCTACTTATGCAAGAAACTCCCAGAGACAGTCAAAACAACTGAATGTTTTTGCACTCGATGGCATAAGGTACATCGTTAACTTATATATCCATCTGTTGGCATTCATACAACAGAATAAGTCATGGCACGGTTGGTGGTGTGTCGTGATATTTTTCTCACATAAAATATGTGCCTATATACTGGACTAGATCATCCCAGCCCCTTGAACAAACAGCTCATGTTCCTGCAGCTTTCGCATCAATGACTACGTCTGGCTGGCTAACTCAGGTCATAAGCATGTGAATAAATTCAACGAGAAGAGATCTATTACAAGCACACTAGTCCTATTATCGGTGAGCTTACATGATAGACAGAAAAAAAAGGACTGTGTAAGAAAGAAGGCGAGAAATAATAACAGTGTCAAGCTGGATCAGCCCAGTCAGGCGAGGTGGTGGGTGGCGTGGAGGGTTGCGGTGGATGACTGCATCAGAATAAAAAGGGCTTCTCCATTCCATTACCCCTGAAGAGAATAGCAATCCCTGTCTTGAATACTAATCTTACTGCGCACACACTTATCACAGGCAGCCACTTCAATGGGCACCAAAGCCGTCATAATAATGGCACCGCGCCGTGAAAAAAGTATTGTTTATTGCAGTACTCCCTCTCTCTCACACGTACATGCATAAAATAAACAACTCGGCAAGGACAGGGATTACACTCAGTTTTGCAAGCAAGCAAAGTGGAAATATTTGTGAGCTTTAGGGAGAGACTGAGCTGAGCGTTTGTCTGCGGCTGTAGATATGATGTTCATGCTTACCATAGCATGTACGCATGTCAGGCCCGAGTTTCATCAGGTGGGGACAGCCACACGAGAACGTCTGATTGTAGTTGATGAGGCAAAGATGAGAGCATGGATCCTTGCCATCTTTGGCTGCACACGGGTTAGGCGCTGCAGAGGAAGCAATTTGAATAAATGAATGAAAAGCAACTTTCACAGGTAAATATTTGCTGCTGGATCTTGGGATGTGTGGCGCTCACATGGACTTATTGATTAGGTGGTGTTCCAAAATGTAATTGGGTCCGGCCCAAAAAAAGCAAGGCACGTTACCAGAAGAACAGCATAGTCGTGACCAACTACGGTAATCATACCATGGTAGCCTTGTGGCTTTAGTAAAAGTGGAGCGACAGTTAGCAGCTGTTTGCAGCAAATAGGTGGCTGCCTAGAGGGCGCTTGCGTTCGAACGAGCTGCAAGCAATATAACCCGTCTCTTTCCTTGTCCAGCTATAAACGGTGCCCCACGAATACACAGGCATGCAACAAAAGGATAATGTTATGTTATGTAAAAGGGGTTTGGAAAAGTTTTAGCAACCGTGTTGAAATCAATTTGTGCACGCATGACAACTGTGATCGACAGTCATAAAACTTCAGCCATTTTATTCGGACCAAACGGCATTTTGTCTTTACAAAGTTTAGCTTCTAATTGTGGAAAATACTATGGAACCTCGATTTAGGAACCCCTCATTGAACGAACTTTCCGATTTACGAACCACAGACCGAATAAAAATATGTTTTGTTGTATGGACCTTGTCTCAGTGGACGAACGTTTCATTCATCCACTCTGTGCCTCGCAGTCGTTAGCTACAGTGCTAAGCTGGTGTGTGTGCTTTTTAAATGTTTTTTAGCCATTTTTTTAAATTGTTTTTCTAACTTAAAATGAGTCCAAAAAAGCAATTGAAAATAAATATGTTGTTTGAAATATTCAGGAAACATTCAAAGTGGTTTTGACACCGCTCCTTCTTTCCTCCAGAAGATTACCCAACAAGGATAAGTGGATTTAATATTTTATTCCTAATCATTGTAGCGACCTGGCTTTCAAAGTTAAGAAGTTTTGTGCTTTCAAAGTTAAGAAGTTTTGTGATTTCAAACTGTGAGTGGACCAAAGGACTAGTGACAGTGTGTGTGCGTTCTGGCAGGGCAGCTGAAAACGAGGACAGTCAGCTAGCTAGTTGTAGTTATTTTGGCTTTGTTATTAAATAAAAAGTTGATCCATCACCACCTTGTTATGTTTGTATAGTGTATTGTGTTATATTGTGTTATATTGTGTTACAAGTGTACAAACGTTTACTAAAATATGGACTTTTGTCGAGGCTGGAACCCATTATTCATGTTTACATTGTTTCTTATGGAGGAATGTGCTTTAATATGCACACTTTTCTATTTACAAAGTTTGTTCAAGAACCAATTAAATAGAAAATTGATTTTGTATATATAAATAAATGTTGAAAATAAGCCATTTCATTATATAAGACGACCGTCCCCAGTACTGACACAACTAAAGACAATTTAATTATTTAAAAATCATGTTCTCTAGACTAGGGGTGTCCAAAGTGGAGCCTGTAGGCCAAATCTGGACAGCCGAGCGGTTTCGTTTGGCACACTAAAGAGTTGCTTGCCAAATGTAATACACATTCATACTGATCTCTTTCAAGCTCACACAATCATTGATGACAAATCTACAAAACGTTATGATCTCCACTACCTAGTATATGGCGGTATGGGGAGAAACTCCTTACTCATTGTGCTAGTGTACACTTAAAATGGCTGTGTTTCCCGCACAGCCTATTGGCACATTGGAAGCAAACTGTTTTTAGACCCTGAATTAAAAACACATATTTTTCATATATCAAGATAATTTACTGTTTGTACTTTTGTCTCACCTTCAGGCTGTCTTGACGGATGGTAGACCTGGAGGTCAAAGGGTTGCGTGTTGGTTCTCTGGACGACAGTGACATTGCTCCCAGTCCACTTGTTGGCCTTGGCCAAGGTGTTGGTCCTCCAGTCTGTCCAGTAAACCTCCCCACCGTACATAGTGACAGCAAAAGGATGGGACAAATACTCGTGGCCCCTCAGAACTTCAATCAGTCCAGAACCATCATATTTGGCAGAGTAAATGGCATCAGACCTACACAAAACAAAACAATAATTGTATTTTCTGAATTGAACCAAATAACATAAGATTTGAACCCCAAAGACCTGGCGTCAATCCAAAGGATGCGTCTCTCGAGATAGTCAACAGTAAGTCCATTTGGCCAGCCTCCATTGCCGGTTTCCTTGTGGATAGTCTTCCTGCCTTCGCCACTCATGGATGCAGCTTCAATCCTTGGCAAGCTGGCATCCCAGTCGGTCCAGAAAAGGATTCTGAGGGAGAAACTGTGTTTAACGAAACATCAACAAAGCAGCAGTTGATATCGTGTGCGGCCCAGTTGTTTACCCGTCACGGGGATCCAGAGCGATGGCTCGAGGATGCTCAACCTCTCCAGCCAATAGTGTGGTCCTCATGGTACCGTCCAGCTTGGCTACCTCGATCTGGTCCAGGTTGCTTTCTACCCAGTAAATGTTTCCTGCTATCCAGTCCACTGCCAGGCCTTCAGGGGTCGCCAGTCCATACTGGATTACCACGTCAAAACTGGTTAAAGCTGTAGATGCACACACATTCATGAGAAATTATTTCCTTAGCTGTTATAAATTTATCACTGATCGCATTTTACGATTCAATGCCACACATTTTATATTATTTCCTCTCCCCTTTAGAACACAGAGACACTTATGGTTATACTAATACACGGCATGTTTGACTTGTATAAGGGCACTGATTTGCGTCCAGGTGCACTTCCTTTCCTTTGGCATGATTGGAAGAGGTAATGGGCGACAAGGCCCAAATGGCTTTAGTGCGATCGTTTCTAAAAGAAATATAATACAAAGACTCCAAATTATCCAATTGTCAAACCAACAGAATACTCACTCACCCGCGGGTACATTTGTGTGCGTGATAAAAATACAGTATGTCTATTATTTATGACAATCACTCCTCTTCCAGGAAATTAATGATAAAGGCTACCTTGCACAAAACAAAAACTAAGGACAACTCCAAATAAGACATCAAAGAATGCACAAAGTCAGATAATTTTTGGTAAAAAAAAAAAAAAAAAAAAAAAAAAAAGCCAAATAGAAGTCACGGAACAAGCAAACGGGGCATTGTGCGAATGGTCAATGTGAGGGCATGCCAGCAATGGTCAAGGGAAATAGGGAGAATTGCATCGACGTCCATGTAGGAAACAATTAAACCATAAATATTTGACACTAAATAGGCATGTGGGATGCAGTGCATGAGAAAGCCAAATTCAATTTTGCCAGTCTTAAAAATCAACATTTGCAAGGTCATTTCAACATTAATGGATCAGGGTTTTCGAATTGCACTGCATCCCAAAGCACCAATCTACTTTGCTTCCTTGGGGCTTTTCAAATTATGTTAATGTAATCAAGCAAGTTTTCTTCAGAAGCTAACATTGCATTGCACAAAATCAAACACCGCTTGGGAGGAACTCACAGAAATTAAATTTAAAAGAAACATGCAGCAATGGATATAGTTATCCTAACATGTAAGATCTATAAGGTACAAAAATTACATACAGGATTATATATCGTTGCCAAGGTGGGCACACAGGATAAGCCTTGTTTAAGTCATACCTCAATTTGTGCTAGCAAATTGTAAATTTAAGAAACTTGTTTTATAATGAAAAACAAATCATATACACACACACACACACATATACTGTATTTAAATACACATATCCATCCATATACATATATACACACAAACACTCACACACACAGAAATATACACATATTTATATACACGTTTATACATCCATCCATCCATTTTCTACCGCTTGTCCCTTTCGGGGTCGCGGGGGGTGCTGGAGCATATCTCAGCTGCATTCGGGCGGTAGGCAGGGTACACCCTGGACAAGTCGCCACCTCATCGCAGGGCCCACACTTTTACAAATATACATATATTCACACATATATACACACATATACATATCAACACATATATATCTACATACATATATACACATAATTAACATATATATACATATATGTGTATATATCTATACATATAAATATGTATATATTTAAATATATATATATATATTGTTTTTCTTCTCTTCTATAGTATAGTTTTTTTCATGTCATGTCATCAATCTTTGGATTTGAGTGAGAATCGATCCACTAATTACTTCATAAAAATATCTGCATACCTCTATCAACTTTGAAAAAAATGCGCTATAGTATGTGACAGTTTAACGCAGGCGCAAAGCGCGCATATGATACTTTTAAGAAATGTTCTAAGAGTAAAAGCAGTCCAAAACAAATTCTCACCCCCATTTTCTGATAGCTTCCCCCGATAGATCTTATCCTCTACCACGTCGGTCCAATAGAGGGCGCTCTCGCTGAGATGGAAGTCCAAGGCGATGGTGTTCCTTAGCCCTGGTACCAGTACGCTGAACTCTCCCTTATTGAGATCAATGCGGCGGATTTCATGGCGGTTGGAGAAAATAATAAAGGGTTTGAAAGGATCTGTAGAGACGAAGGGAAAAGTCGAAGGGCACATTTTAAAACACAAACCGAGCAGATTCAGACGATGTGTCACAGCAGTGTTTGAAAGGCCGTGAAGTAGCTTAAATGCTGGTTAGTTACAGCACAGCGCCATAGTTCCTGCATAGAAAGGTGCTGATGAAAAAAAAGACGACACCCTTTATCCGGATAATCATAATAATAATAATGTGAGTGAACATAAAAGCATTTACAGCATTCTATAGATGTGAACACTTCTTTCAGACACTCAATTGTGCAGTGTTACATTTTAGTCTTTTCAACTTCTATTCCTTTATTCCTTTTAGCTTGGCTCTAGTTCATCCAATCAGGTGTTCCACTGGTGTCTTTTAACATCCCCGACCCTTAACTCAAACACCTTACCCGTGCTCTTGCAGTTCTCCATGTCGGGTTCCAGTTCCCAGCCCTCATAGCACGAGCACTTCACACTGAACTTGTCCTGCTCGCAGCGCTGACTGCACTTCAGGTGTTTTGCACAGAAGCTCTGGATCTGACAGGTTTTGTTGTCTGATCCCATCTCCATACCTAGTGGGCAAGAACAAATCACGCCCTCGCCTGGGGCCACAGTGCAATTATGGCTGCAGTCGCCATTGTCCAGCGAGCAAAGGTCTGGAAAACACAAGATCCGGGGACATTAGGGACATTTGGGAATTGAGCTACACACCAACAATTGTTTCATTTAATAAAATCCAAAAGCCTAGTTTCCACCAAATACTGTCCCAAATAATGGCCTTGAACAAGTCAGTTACTTGGTAATGACTTTGACCATGAAAATCCCCCGCAAAAATGATAAATATACAAACAAATACGTGGTTACGAACGTCACCACTGCTGGCTGGCAAAACCTCGATCAAAACATCTGGCCTTAGTCACTAGCATGAGCTCATAGCTAGCGATCAACATAACTTTGTTTTTCCAACCATTGGCAGGAAGAAAGTGAGTGTGAAGGACAGTGCTAAGAAGAAAAAGGGGATGATATTCATTGAATTAAAGAAACAAATCATCAACAACATGACAGAGCGTGTAGTGGAGTGTATCACTCCAAGTCTGCATGCTGACGCAAAATGAGTCTATAGCTGGCCAAGAAAGTTAAAGTAGTACCAAAACGGCAAACATTTATCCGTGAAAATGTTGCTGCTGCTGATGGTGTGCTTGACAAAGAAGCAGCTGGTAGAAGAAACTGTAGACGTCTGCTCTCCAATGATGTAATATTGTTACATTACTTCATTAAGCTACTGTAGTTGTTAGTAGAAAATTATATGTTATTGTTTTTATACAATATGTATTATCTGAAAGTTTTTTTGAAGGCATGTTAAAATTGTGCTGTTCTAGGGGCCAAGCACGGGATGAAGTTATTTCTATTCATTTCAATGCATGTTTCGTAATACAAGTTTTTCGAGGTATGAGCTGTGACACAGAACCAATTAAACTTGTATTCTGAGGTACTACTGTATTTTTAACAGCATAGCGCATCTTAACCAACACACGGTTTTAGCGTACCTAATATAAAATACAAGCTTCCCCCGCGTCCTTTCCTATTTTTGATAAGCTACACTACAGTATGTATGCGAGCCTGTGCACATGTCTTTGGTGGAAACTAATTGTATTATTAGTAACAACAACTGACACAATTATCAGGATTACACACAAAATGTGAGTGGTAAATGTATTTGAATTTACAATGTTTTGGTGAGTGTGTTTGTCATCCTCCATGAATCAGGAAGTAGACTGATGAGTAACTAACACAAATACACTCCACATATTTTGTCAACAATTCAACCTTGGTGGAGGTATGGATTTAATAAATGGCATTCCAATTCTACTGTATGGTTAATAAAGTATTGCTAAAATAAAACATTGAATGCTGACCGACAAAACTGTACTGTAAGGTTTGTACCATCATAAATGTTGAACAAAACTATGATGGTTCAATAATAAAGTCAGCTCAAACAAAGTAGTTAACTGACTTTTGGAGGATATTGAATCTAAAAAAAATGCCATAACTTAATCTGTTTCAAGGTGTAGTTCTTTACAATGTAATAATAATATATTGAACCAAACTGAGCTTCTCGGTTAAATTGGTGCTAAAGATACCGTCTACAGGTGGTGTCACGTTCCCTGCACTATAAACAAATACTTGGTTCTATTGGTGCTTACCGCAGAGTTTCTCGTCTGAGCCATCTGGGCAGTCGTCGGTGCCGTCGCAAAGTTTTTCTGCAGGCAGGCAGATGGTGGAGTCATTGGCGCACACGTGGTGGGAGAGTTTACACACCAGCGCCTCGCAGTTTTCTTCGTCCGAATTGTCTTCACAGTCGCTATCTCCGTCACACATCCAGGCTTTGCTGATGCAGCGTGCTGCGAAGAGTGAGGGGTCAAGAATTCAGATAAACAAACTACTACACTGTTATAAGTCTAATAAAAAATCTATGGTTACATGTTAGCAAACTAACTTTAAATTCCCTAAAAAGGTTCATTTATATATGTTTGTTGGTTCAATTCAAAGTATATATGTGATAATAGGCACAAAAAAGTTATTAACTAAGGCAGGGGTCGGCAACCCTCGGCTCTAGTGCCGCATGTGGCTCTTTAGCGCCGTCCTCGTGGCTCCCTGGAGTTTTTTCAAAAATGTGTGAAAATGGAACAAATATTTTTTTGTTTTAATATGGTTTCTGTAAAAGGACCATACATGACACAAACTTTCCTAATTGTTAGCATCCCCGCTGTTTATGTTAAATATGCTCCACTGATGAGAGTAATTGGCAATCGCAATTTTGTCCTACTAATTTCAGCGATCCTTAAACTCACCGTAATTTGTTGACATGTGCAACGTTCTTCGATGCTGCCCGCGAAAGACATGTTTTATGCCACTCCTTTTTTGTCTCATTTTGTCCACCAAACGTTTTATGCTGTGTGTGAATGCACACAGGTGAGCTTTGTTGATGTTGACCTATTAGAGTGTTAATCAGGCATATTTGGTCACTGCATAACTGCAAGCTAATTGATGCTAACATGTCATTTAGGCTAGGTGTATGTACATATTGCATCATTATGCCTCATTTGTAGTTATATTTGAGCTCATTTAATTTCCTTTACTTATATCCTTTGTGTATTTAATTTATATTTGTATATCTCATGACATATTATCTATAAATAATATTGGCTGCATTTCTGTTTGGGTGCCGTTATAGACCACAGCAAACGTTACCCAGCTTGCAAAGAATGTAATAAATCCACTATAAGAAGAAAGCCTGCCATTTCCTTTAACTTGAAAACACACATCTATACCTTTGGCCATTCTAAGCCAGTCATTTCCAGGAGTTATCTCATCCTCTAATAAGCCTCTTTTTACTAATGTTTTTCAATGTTGTAAAAATGTGTAGAATATTACATTTTAACATTTCTGTCAACGAAGATTTGCGTCAGCCTGCGACACATAGTCATTTTGATAGTAGGCTATTATAGCTAATACAGACACTTACATTAAGTGTTGGCTTCATTATAACACTTTTATAAAGCTTTAAACAGATTTAGTTTTTTTTATTATTTTTGGTCCAATATGGCTCTTTCAACATTTTGGGTTGCCGACCCCTGAACTAAGGACTACATTTACAATGAACGCCCAATATACACCTATGTAACATCACTCATCTGTGTTAAAGTTAAAGTTAAATTTAAAGTACCAATGATTGTCACACACACTAGGTGTGGTGAAATTTGTCCTCTGCATTGACTCATCCCCTTGTTCTCCCCCTGGGAAGTGGGAGAGCAGTGGGCACCAATCATTTTTGGTGATTTAACCCCCAATTCCAACCCTTGATGCTGAGTGCCCAACAGGGAGGTAAAGGGTCGCATTTTATAGTCTTTGGTATGACTCGGCCGGGGTTTGAACTCACAACCTACCGATCTCAGAACGGACACTCTAACCACAAGGCCACTGAGTAGGTGACACAAAGTCAAAATTACAAAAACTAAAAAATCAGAAATGCTTATGGTTTGTTGGTATGTCCTATTGTCCCATCATTTTCCTGTCAGGTCAAATGAATCTGGGTTTTTGTGAGTTAAATGCAAACCAACAGGTGGCGCCACATGACTTCACCCCTAGTAAGCTTTTCTTACTGTCATACCAGAAAAACTGGTTGATGGCAAATTAGCAAACAACAGGAGGCATTGCGATTAGGGGTGTCATGATACAACGTTTTTACTTTCGATACGATATTAATATTGGATCCTTGAGTGTTTTTCGATACCAATATTAATCAGATACGATATCAGCAGGAATTATAGTACCGTACATACTTTTATTTTGGCTTGGCTTGAACAAGTAAAAGTACTCAAATAACAATGATAAGTATGAAACACGAACCTTATGACAGATGTATGCTTTTCAAGTGGAGTGTTAACTTGTGTTTTGGCAGCACCAAGTGGTCACAATAATTCATTCAACTAAGGGCAAAATGCAGTAAGTTGAATGATGCGGACGCGTTTGAAACTGGATATTTTCTAACACTCTTCTACCTTGGACACTTGTATCTGTAAGTAACACCCAACTATAATTATTTGATACTTGGTCCATCCATCCATCCATCCATCTTCTTCCGCTTATCCGAGGTCGGGTCGCGGGGGCAGCAGCCTAAGCAGGGAAGCCCAGACTTCCCTCTCCCCAGCCACTTCGTCCAGCTCCTCCCGGGGGATCCCGAGGCGTTCCCAGGCCAGCCGGGAGACATAGTCTTCCCAACGTGTCCTGGGTCTTCCCCGTGGCCTCCTACCGGTCAGACGTGCCCTAAACACCTCCCGAGGGAGGCGATCGGGTGGCATCCTGACCAGATGCCCGAACCACCTCATCTGGCTCCTCTCGATGTGGAGGAGCAGCGGCTTTACTTTGAGCTCCACCCGGATGACAGAGCTTCTCACCCTATCTCTAAGGGAGAGCCCTGCCACCCGGCGGAGGAAACTCATTTCGGCCGCTTGTACCCGTGATCTTGTCCTTTCGGTCATAACCCAAAGCTCATGACCATAGGTGAGGATGGGAACGTAGATCGACCGGTTAATTGAGAGCTTTGCCTTCCGGCTCAGCTCCTTCTTCACCACAACAGATCGATACAGCGTCTGCAGTACTGAAGATGCCGCACCGATCCGCCTGTCGATCTCACGATCCACTCTTCCCTCACTCGTGAACAAGACTCCGAGGTACTTGAACTCCTCCACTTGGGGCAGGGTCTCCTCCCCAACCCGAAGATGGCATTCCACCCTTTTCCGGGCGAGAACCATGGACTCAGACTTGGAGGTGCTGATTCTCATCCCAGTCGTTTCACACTCGGCTGCGAACCGATCCAGCGAGAGCTGAAGATCCTGGTCAGATGATTGATACTTGGTAATATTGATAATTGTTGTGTTTTAGACTGCAATATTGTTAATTAAGGACACTTATTGTGTCCTTAGCTGTTTTGTAGATGATAGCTCCTAGTGGCCTCTAGCCTACCATGTTTACTTTTTGTAAATGACTTGACTAAAATACAAAAAAGACCAACTTTATGTACTTATTGAACATTTAGATAATAACTGGCTGTCCAGCTTTGCACAAGTAAAAACGCTGCATCGGAGCTTATATCTGCAATTTTAGAAGCAAGCTGATATCATCCTATACTTTTTTTTTTTTGCTGATGTCTGACCAATATCCGATTTGAATATTGGATCGAGAATCCCCTATTTACAATACTAGTTTTAAGATAATGGATAAGAAGCAACTGTTAAGCAGAATTATAACATTTTGATCTTACATTGGCAACACCATTTTTAAAATCAGTCTTGTCTTTGATTTTGCATACCAAAAATGTGTCTCGAAAAAGAGAAGTCGTCTTATATTGAGAAGTCGCCCGACATTCAGGGCCGTCTTATGTAATTGCACACTCCTCACCAGAGTCCCTGCAGCCGAACTTGACTGCCGGATCACACATGTGCGTAACGCCCTCGCAGTTCTTCTCGTCACTCAGGTCCATGCAGTCGGTGTCGCCGTCACAGCGCCAACGCAGGGGGATGCAAAGGCCGTCCATCCGACACTGAAACTCATCGGTGTGACAACCTCCGGGCGGACGAGTGGCTGCGGGGAAAAGCAGAGGATGGGTGAGCGCTGCCGTTATCGCTCTTCTCACAATGCAGTGTGACTGTCATCAGCCAGACAAAGCTGTCTGCTGGCCAACAGCTAACGAGGATGCCTCCAGAAGGTCATTGTTTAGTCATTAAGAGGAACCAGCAATGAATCATTTTTGTTATGTCTCAGCGCATAGTCGAAATGATAGTGTGCCATGTTGGTCTAATACTCACTTGGAAATCACAAGGTTTAGGTACACACACGATATTATATACTTTATATATAATATGTAAATGTAACATTTATGTTACATTTTATATTGCTACTATGGTACATTTTTAGTCTACTTTTTACCTTTTGTTTTTGCCCTCTTTTTGTGCCCTTGTGTGCATTATCCTTTACATCCTTACCCTTTCCATCCTTTGTAACTGAGCTACTGTGTGGAACAATTTCCCCTGTGGATCAATAAAGTTTGTCTAAGTCAAAGTCTAAGTCTATATACCTTAACTCAGTGTCTTTCAGCCTTTTTTGAGCCAAGGCACATGTTTTTCATTGAAAAAATCCAGAGGCACACCACCAGCAGAAAACATTTAAAAAATGAAACTCTGCAGCTGATATTGACAGTAAAAAGTTTTTCTCGCAATTGTTGGATATGACTTTAAACCATAACAGACCATGCCTCACTAAAGCTCTTGTCTCAAAGTAGGTGTACTGTCACGACCTGTCACATCATGCCGTGACTTATTTTGAGTTTTTTGGTGTTTTCCTGTGTGTAGTGTTTTAGTTCCTGTCGTGCGCTCCTATTTTGGTGGCTTTTCCTATTTTGTTGGTGTTTTTTTGTAGTAGTTTCATGTCTTTTTTTGAGCGTTATTACCCGCACCTGCTTTGTTTTAGCAATCAAGACTATTTAAGTTGTGCGGACGCTATCCTTCTTTGTGGGGACAGTGTTGATTGTCATGTCATGTTCGGATGTACTTTGTGAATGCCGTTTCTGCTCCACACGCTGTAAGTCTTTGCTGTCGTCCAGCATTCAGTTTTTGTTTATTTTGTAGCCAGTTCAGTTTTAGCATAGTCATCCCTAAGCTTTAATACCTTTTCTTAGGGGCCCAGGATTATATTGCCAAGCTCTAGACCAGTGGTTCTCAAATGGGGGTACGCGTACCCCTGGGGGTACTTGAAGGTATGTCAAGGGGTACGTGAGATTTAAAAACAATATTCTAAAAATAGCAACAATTCAAAAATCCTTTATAAATATATTTATTGAATAATGCTTCAACAAAATAAATGTTTAGAATTAAGTTCATGAATCCAGATGGATCTCTATTACAATCCCCAAGAGGGCACTTTAAGTTGATGATTACTTCTATGTGTAGGAATCTTTATTTATAATTGAATCACTTGTTTATTTTTCAACAAGTTTTTAGTTATTTTTATATCTTTTTTTCCAAATAGTTCAAGAAAGACCACTACAAATGAGCAATATTTTGCACTGTTATACAATTTAATACATCAGAAACTGATGACATAGTGCTGTATTTTACTTCTTTATCTCTTTTTTTCAACCAAAAATGCTTTGCTCTGATTAGAATTAAAAAAATGTTCACAGGGGGTACATCACTGAAAAAAGGTTGAGAGCCACTGCTCTAGACAGTACAGACACTCAACAACGGCACACTAGTGGTTGAAAAACACTGCCTTAACTTGCTATATATAGTCATGCATCTACTCAAGTTAACAAATACAGTCTTTGGGTAATGATAGTGCCAAAGTGAAGTCAGAGCTTGAAAACCCTCTTCTGTCGTTACAGTCTCTCTGGTCTTACCGGTAAAATACCGAAACAGACAAATACAAGTGGATAAGAGGAAACCATGTGAAACATTAACCAAACTATCGCGAGAAGGTACGTATCGAACTAAGATTACAACTTGGTGTCACACACCCAGTCTCAGTAGTGGTGCATATTTTCCATCAGAGCCAAAGCTCTATTGGATGTCCTGCCTACTCTCAAATGTGTCTGTTCCTAACAACAACTTGTGTGCATTAAATGCCAGTGACAATAGTGTTCATCAGTCTTTTAATGGCAATGAAAACACGTGTAGTCTGCAGTGCTCACCTGACGCGCACGCGAAAACGACGGTGGTTATCAGGAGCAGTTCATCATTATTCAACGCTGGTTGCTGGGATGATTAATTCTGCTAAAAAGTTCAGCCTTTGCCGTAGGCTACAGCTTTTCCTTACCCGCATTAAAAAGCAGTGGTGTGACTCTGTTATTTAGATGTCCCTCGAAGGTTCCAATTTATCAGACTGTAATTTAGCCATTAGTAACAGTGATTTAGATAAGCTTGTTTTCTAGTGGATTAGTGCTACTAAAGTATACACAGCCAGCAAACAGCAGAAGAGAAAGTCAGTACATACAATAGAACAGAACAGAACAGGTGGAAGTAAAACATTTTTTGTTTTAAATAGAGATTGCAATTCTCACAGAACATGTGTTTAAACGCTGAAAGATTACTTTTTCAACCATTTGAAATGTGCCGTACACTGATTGGCCAACCGTCCAGACAAAAGTATGTGTTTCGTATTGAGCTGTCAAGTAGCGCACTTTGTCCCGTATTTTTCTTAGAGTGAGAATAAAAAAAAAGTCCTTCAAATATCAATAGATTCCAACGAATACAGCTTTGACAACAGTTTTTTGCAGGCTAAGGCTAGAGCAATCGATGCCAGCGTGTCTGACCGCTCACCGGTCAAACCTATTGCAGTTAGGCTTTTCTGGCATTTGTTTGTTTCTGCGTCACTCTGCCTCAGCGTGACGGTAGCTAGCTAAAATGATCTGCCGAGTTTGTGGCAATCAGACTGCAAATGTGACTTTCACCACAATGGCATTGTTCTGTAAAAAAAAAGAAACAAATTGGGAATTCCAAACATGTTTTTTTTTTCTGAGCTACTGTAAATGTGGCTATCACGTCTTTGAGGTACTTTTTAACTTAGTATTGCTCGCTCATTTTTTTTAGAAAGGTCATTTAACATATTTGCTCTCTTGTTGTTATAATTTAGATGCCTGGTCCTCAAATCACTAGTTGTGTATCTAAGTTGTTAAACATAAACATAGTGTGTCCAGCTTTATGATACTATACACTTTATGATAGTGACACTACAGGAGGTAGCACTGTAATTTGGCCTCATCCTTCACTTGAAGCGTGAGTGAAGACTGCACTATAGACCTGATAAGTTTGAAAGAGAAAGAGATGATACCATATTATCTGCTCACAGATGATACCTGGTGGTTGTTTGAGCACACTGCAGCTACTGCTGGATAGTCCCATTACCTAAAGCATCAGTCACACGCAAGATTCTTACAGGAATAAGGCAAAAGTACAGCGGTAACTACTGTACTAACTCAAAAGTTAGCTGGTGATGCAGTATCTTACCTAAGGGTCAAATGATATTTTCTGCAACTCTTAAAAGTTGTATAAGTGTTAAATTCTGACATTATGCTTCTGTTTAATGACAAACAATCACAATATAGCATAAATACAATGCCCACAAGTGATTAAAATGTAGCCATTCATATAAATAAAAAACAAATATATCTCACCTTTCATTTCCTTTTGTCAAAACTAGCTCTTATACCAGACCTGGGCAAATTAAGTCCCGTTAAGCTTTTCAATCTGGTCCGCCGGACATTCCAAAATAATTTGTTTAGATCTTTAAGATCGAAACTGTAGCTGGTATTATGATGTGCAGTGATGTTTTCAAATAATCATAAGTTTTGAACTATACAAAGTATTTCAATGGTTGGAATCTGCGCGTTTGCATGATATACTAGTTACTATCTAATCTAAGTCACAGCAGCTCAGACAAAGCAACAAGCAGTGTGGGTGGGGAGCGTTTCCACAGAGTGTTTCCAGAGCGGCCAGCCTGAAATGCGGGTGTCAGGGACAGATGCGGAAGGAGATTTTTAAAACAAAGTTGTAAAGCTTAGTGATATATCAGATACATCAGATTGTAGGTGGGCGGTTTTTTTTACCCTTTACGTTCATATTTCGCTTTGTTTGTTGCATTTTTGTCGAGAGGGGGTGTGACGTTCATATGTTTTCAATATTCAGTGTTTTATCGTTCATAGTTAATATTATAAATCCCACATTCTTTATTTTTATGTACATTTCATGTACATGGGTGTCTCATTCAGTAAAAAAATTTAAAAATCCATTCCGGTCTGTCATAACGTTTTTAGCTTTCAATCAGACATTATTGTGTGGTTTTGTATTAATGTTCCTAAAAAGAGGACCCAAGCACTCATACTGTACAGCAGATTTTCACAGCTTATATATGAATATATATATATATATATATATATATATATATATATATATATATATATGTATGTATATATATATATATATATATTTATACATATATATATATATATATATATATATATATATATATATATATATATATATATATATATATATGTATATACATATAGATAGATAGATAGATAGATAGATATACCGGCCCCCAGACACATTTTTTTCTCTAAATTTGGCCCCCCAGGTCAAAATATTTTCCCAGGCCTGTCTTATACTAATGAAAGTTGAAGACCCCTACTCTATCATAAATCTGAAAAATACTTACGCAGTAGAGATATCTGTTTAAGAAATATATTTACATTTATTATGTTAGGTTAAGCAGAAAATATTTCTATTCAAGATTTTTTTTATTTTGTTCTGTTGATTTTTTATTTTTCACAAAAACATTGATTATTGAACAATTACTATCCCATGTATTTGTATTAGTCCAAAACTTGCACATCTAATTAATTTCTGGTTGATGTCAAATATTATTCAAAAATGTGTGTGTGTGGATTGTCAGTCATCACATCATATAATCCAAAAAGGTTTATTCGATGCAAATGGAATCAACTGAAAAGTGGTCCAGCTGCCTCCATTTAGCCTTTGAAGATAGTATAGAACTCCTTTCACACAAATAAAAAAGGCACAAAAACTATTTGCAGGTAGTTAGTTGGCCACCCTATATAGGTCGCAGAATACAGTAGTGCATTCACAGTCAATCAAGCCTTGATTTTGGAATATAGACAGTTAAAAAGTGCTTTCAGAAAGCCTAACTGTGAACTTGCCGTTTTGTGTAATACCGGTGGCTTTAATGCTAATGAGCTGTGTTAGTCAATGCCTGTCTCTGGCAGAGCATGCGTGTCTCAAAAAAGCACTATGGTACTGTAAGTATTTATCCACTTTTTTACATAAACACTGTACTGTAACTCAATCTCATGTAACAGAAGCCAAATATCACATACAACAACGTAACAAAAGAAGTCGGACTGGAGGACACAAATGTGACCAAACAGTGCTTGCAGTGCTTAAAAAACAAGTCATCTTTTAACAGATTAGTCTATTCACAGAAAAAAAAAAAATCATTAAACTTACAGCTCCAATATCTGTAGCCGACTGACAGATAGTTGACAGGCAGAGATCCAGACTTAATTTTAAAATAGGTAGCAAAGCCTGTTTTACGTCATTGTCTACTTTATTGTTAAATAAGCCTCTAAAATTGCACAAAACACCTTATTTCTAACCACGGTTGCGAACGTCACATTAAATATTAACGTACAACTGCAGATATAACGATTAACGGTATTAATGATAACAATGATAACAGTGGTAAAACTCTCGATTGATAGTAATATTGTTTTAAACTAAAATTATCCTAAAACCGTGACTGATAACCACACTTCCATAAATGAAACAGTGATAATGTTCACTTACTGGAAAAAACAGTTAGTAATATTGTTTTAAACTAAGATTACCCTAAAACCACGACTGATAACCGCACTTCCATAAATGAAACAGTAATAATGCTCGCTTACTGGAAACAGCAATTAGTAATATTGTTTTAAACTAAAATTACCCTAAACCCATGACTGTTAACCATACTTTCATAAATGGACCAGTGGTAATGCTAATTTACTGGAAAAGCAAGCTAGCGGGCTAAAAGCTAACTATTTTAAATGCTAACATGAATACAAGACTTAAATAAAGTCTTTTATTTACCCATTACAAACGTCATACCCCAGGTTGTGTTTTCTTAGAACAGAGCAATCAAGGTTAATGTAGGTTGCTTCTCTTTATTCCCCTCCATTTTTCTGCATTATTTCGTATCTCAAGTTATCATTACGTATATGTATTGCTGCATTTGAACAACTGTATTGTTGATAATAAAAGTAAAGTATTGGTATTGTTCATTATCAATAGCGCTATTTCTATTGGTATTTGTATTGCTCCATTTGTAGTGTAATAATGCTCATTGTCATTTCTGTATTATTTTTTATTTTCGCTAACTGCTTATTTGCTATTACTTTTACCATCATATTTGTACATGTTGTATTTGCTGATGTTGCTCTATTGTTGTTGCTGTTGTTGTTGTTGTTGTTGTGTTTGCTGTTGTTGTTTTTGTCTCTCTGTCTAATCCCCCTCTTGTCCCCACAATTTCCCCCTCTGTCTTCCTTTTTTTTCTCTTTCTATCCCCTCCTGCTGCGGCCCGGCTGCACCAAATGATAATATAAATACATATAATAAAGTCAAATACAAGTAAGGCAACAAGAGAAGTATCCTACACTTCTCTTTTGTAAAGTAAATCTGAACAGCCGATATGGGCATCTACATCAACTATATGATTTGCCTGAGAAGCTGGACAGGACAAAAAAAAAACAGAGCGATCGATGCATACACGGAGACGGAAGTGTCTACAACAGGACGTGAACACGTGTGATTTCAAATAAACTGGACGTGCAACCCCTCATTTTGCCTTTATCATTAAAAACACCCTAAAGTCGTCATAAATTAAAACGGAAGAAGATAAACATATTTAAACACTCAAAAAACAATAATATGACTCTTAATAATTCCAACACAATATATCATATTTATTTTGCCAAGGAAAGAATATTGTGTGTCTATTTACTTATTTGACATTAAACTTGGTTAAAATGTATTTTTAGTTTGCGTATAAGCACTTTTTGAGCACATTCAACAATAATAACATCATATCCTTACATTTCTACGTAATCAAATCGTTGGTTAAGCGAGCTTCCAAGATTATACATTTTGCTGGTTTCCTAATAAACACCTCTAACATCAAACACCGCAGAGATTGGACAATTTGGAATTTAGATAACATTTTTAGAAAACGCCTTCAAATGTATCAATACTTTAAATCCCTGTTATGAATTAAACAAAATATTAGCAACAGTAGCACAGCTGCATAGCATGAGCTAATAGATCTAACAAAAACAGTCACCTTTTAACATCAACATCATGCCTATTCGTTGAAGAAAAACTAAATCATCAGTCGCAGACCTGCAGACTTTATTTTAAGATGTTTAGCCAAGCACTAGTGTTCAAGCAAACAATACTAAGTAGTCTTGGCAAAAAGTGTTCTAATTTCTAATTTAATTGTATAATTATTTAACCTCCAATCGATAATCTACAACCCCAAGGCTCGCAAAGTCTGAACAGCCTTTAGATACCGTACTCACCCTGATTAGTGCAGTTAGCGTGGGTCTCGTCGCTGTAGTCCCCGCAGTCATTATCCCCATCACAGGTCCAATAATCTGGAATGCATCGTCCGCTGTTGCACTTGAACTGCGCGCTGGAGCACGAATGACTACAGCCCGCCTCGTCGCTGTTGTCCCCGCAGTCGTTGTCTGAAAAGAACACATTCGCTGTCACAATGCGTGCTAAAAAATGAAAGAGGGTGGAGAGACACTTGACTATTCCAAACTGTAAATGCTTCTTTTCATAGAGTGAACAATAATAGAATTATGAGTATTGGAGTTTGAAAAATGACAGAAACTGCATAGATCAGACCATGCACCATGAGGGAATGTACCTAGCGCTGATACATTGAGCTTGGAAGCAGAGCACAATAAGCAGTTTATACCTCGTACGAGAGCTGTAGTGGTACGCCATAATCACGGTTTGGTACGTACCTTAGTTTTAAGGCTACAGTTTGGTTAATTTTGGGTACAGTAAGTAAGCAAAATGCTCTGACTTCTCCTTGGCTATGATTCCTGCTATAAATACAAGTACCGTTACATTCTTACCTCATACAAACCTGTCTGTTAGAACATTTATCCTGATATAATCTAACTACAAAATTAATTTGATCATTTGACCTGATAAAAGTAGCTTGTCTACATTTTTGCTTGACTCAGTAATTCCCTGATCTAATTTAGCTCGGAGCTTTTGTGCGGTATTAGAAGCGATATTGGTGTCAGCCATGTTCAAGCCAAGCAGCCTTTAAAGGTTTGCTGTTAGCCTGCCCGGGCTAATCTACCAGCTAGGCAAGCGTCACGGCTGCTGCTGCGGTGCATGTTGATCTATGCACTAACCGGCCAGGTTCGGACAATGCAACTCATCAGAGCCGTCACCACAATCCTTTTCTGAAAGACAGAACCAACGGAAGACACCAGAGTGGGCGAACAACACAGAACAACAACACAGATAGGAAAAAATAACAAACACAGGACATCTACATGGTGACACAAAGAAGGAGAACCAAACAGAGAGTAATCGCTAAGAAATGTGAGTCTACAAGTGACACTCACCGTTATCACAGCGCCAGTTTATGTTGATGCAGCGTCCATTGTTGCAGGTAAACTGCGTGAGGGGGAAACATGTAGGATAGGCTGTGTACACACAAAGAGATAAGAGCATTTTGAACACTCACTGACATGAAATGAAAGCAGCAAAGACAGAATGAAAATGAAGTCACACTCGGCCATTTTTACCGTGCTTGGGCGTGCTTAACATTTAAAAGTCTGGCATGTTCGGCCTGTGTATGCTCAAGTTTGGTACACTTCTCCTCTGGCACGATTGCTTATGCACACACAGAATGATTGTACTGCAATCACTCCTTGCTAGTTCCTAATGGTAACCAGCATGTCTTTAAATAAAAAAGAGACAAAAAGACTCAACATAACCCACAAAGTCAATCTTGCTCACTCGTGAGTATATTTGCATATGTATTACCCCTAATGATAACAATAATGTACTTGATTTATTTTGATCACTTCCTGCTAGTTCTTAATGGTAACCAACACATTTTCTTATTAAAAAAGTAAACAGAAAAACGCAACATAATCCACAAGGTCACGCTTGCTCACTCGCGACTCGCGAGTATATTGGCGTATACAGTACAGGCCAAAAGTTTGGACACACTTTCTCATTCAATGGGTTCTTTATTTTCATGACTATTTACATTGTAGATTGTTACTGAAGGCATCACAACTATGAATGAACACATGTGGAGTTATGTACTTAACAAAAAAAGGTGAAATAACTGAAAACATGTTTTATATTCTAGATTCTTCAAAATAGCCACCCTTTGCTCTGATTACTGCTCTGCACAGTCTTGGCATTCTCTCGATAAGCCCACTCCTTCAAGATTGTTGGAAAACCATTTCAGGTGACTTCTTGAAGCTCACCGAGAGAATGCCAAGAGTGTGCAAAAAAGTAACCAGAGTAAAGGGTGGCTATTTTGAAGAAACTAGAATATAAAACATGTTTTCAGTTATTCCACCTTTTTTTGTTAAGTACCGTATATAAGTCCACATGTGTTCATTCATAGTTTTGATGCCTTCAGTGACAATCTACAATGTAAATAGTCATGAAAATAAAGAAAACGCATTGAATGAGAAGGTGTGTCCAAACTTTTGGCCTGTACTGTATATTATCTTTATTGGTCATGCACACACAATTTGAGTTACAGAATGAATGTAATGTGATCGCTCCTTGCTAGTTCTTAATGATAGCCGATAAAATAAAAAGTAAACAGAAAGACTCATAATCCACAAAGTCACTCTTACCTGTGAGTACTTTTGGATGTATATTACCCCTATTTATAACAATAATATGGTTGTGATCGGTCCTTGCTAGTTCCGAATGGTAACCAACATATTTTCTTGTTTAAAAAAGTAAACAGAAAGACTCAACATAATCCACAGTCAGCCTTGCTCACTCGCGAGTACATTCACATGTATATTACCTCTAGTGGTCATGCACACACAAACCGAGTTACAGAATGAATGAATGCGATAGCTCCTTGCTAGTTTTTATGGTAGCCGACATACTAAAAAGTAAACAGAACAACTTAACATAATCCACAAAGTCACACTTGCTCACTTGAGAGTATATTTGCATGTGTATTACACCTAATTATAACAATAAAATACTTAATTAATGTGATCGCTCCTTGTCAGTTCTTAATGATAACCAATATACTTCTATATAGAAATAAACAGAAAGACTGTACATAATCCATAAAGTCGTTTTTTCTCTTTTCGTGAGTAAATTTGCATGTGTATAACCCCTAATAATAACATGTATTTGAATGAATGCGATTTCTCCTTGCTAGTTCTTAATGATGACCGGCAAATTTCTTAATAGAAACAGAAGTGAAGTGAATTACATTTATATAGCACTTTTCTCAAGTGACTCAAAGCGCTTTACATTGTGAAACCTAATATCTAAGTTACATTTAAACCAGTGTGGGTGGCACTGGGAGCAGGTGGGTAAAGTGTCCTGCCCAAGGACACAACGGCAGTGACTAGGATGGCGGAAGCGGGGATCGAACCTGCAACCCTCAAGTTGCTGACACGGCCGCTCTACCAACCGAGCTATACCACCCCAGAATAAAATGTTTTGATATGATCCATTAAGTAAAAACCCACGGCACACTTGCTCGCCTATGAGTTTATTGACATGCAATGTAATAATAATAAATATACTGTTATTTATTTATTTCGATTGCTCCTCTCGCAAGTTTGAAATGATAGCCGCCGACATGCAAAATAGAAATAAACAGAACAACTTGAAATAGGACTGGAAATAATTAACAAAGTCAGCGGAATTGCAGTAATACAGAATTGTACAAAGGATTGCACAAGCGTGAATGGTCAGTGTAAGTAAGGCACAAACGGTGTAGAGCAGGGGTGCGCAAAGTGCAGCCCAGGGGCCGGTTGCGGCCTGGAGCTCATTTTTCATTGACCCACGATACATTCTCAAACTACAATTCCCCCCCACAAAAAAGAAAAATATAAAAAATAACTTGAATTTCCAGAACCAGTTGTTGGTCAGGGTGGCCTAGACTATCTATCCAAGCCGTCACTTTATATTTGAACAATCTGTGTGCAATTAAGATTCAACATACATTTGATTCATATTAATGTTGTTATTCCTAAATGGCCATTTGGGACCTGTGCATTAATTTCTCCTAGGCAACATTGACCCACCACAAGAGGCAGGCTCATCAGACCGATCCCCACAGTCGTCATCCAGGTCACACGTCCAGGAAATGGGGATGCAGCGCCCGCTGGCGCATGAGTACTGATTAGGTGGGCACGTGCGAGCTGAAAAACAACACAGGATCACGCACTGTATATGTACACAAGGGGGGTCTGTTCACTTTGGATTTGTTTGTTTGCCAACCCGAACAGGTGGTGTTGGATTCGTCCTCATCGTTGCCACAGTCGTTGTCGCCGTCACACAACCATCGCAGTGGGATGCAGCGGTTGTTCTGACACTTGAATCTTTCAGTGGGGCAAGTGTGCTGGTCTGGAGTAGAGACAAGAAAAGTAAAGGTGAGATGCTATCTGCAGAGCAATGAGTGAGAAAGAGGTCACGGGAGTTTTAGACGTAGATGTGTTACATCTGGATGACAGACTAGTGCTCTGCTCTTTTACTTAAGACTCAATGTCATCATTCATACTACAAAGGGCACCAACAGTAGAAGAGCCTGATGTGTGTGTGTGGGTGTGTGTGCGTTTGAATGCCTGGACGGCAACTCACGGCATAGCTCAGGAGCCTCGTCGCTGTTGTCCAGGCAGTCGTTGTCGCCGTCGCACTTCCAGCGCTCCTGGATGCAGCGGTTATTTTTACAGGCAAACTCCCCAGACTGGCATTGTGGAGGTGGCACGTAGGACGGGTTGGCTGTGGACCATAAGAGGAGGCGAAATAAAAAAACAAACACATAATGGATAGGTCAAACTTCTATATAATCACAAATTGCACAGATTGGACAAAACAATAGCAATGCTTTAATAGGGACGTAACGGTACACGGTATAATGATAAACCGTGGTAAAAGTCCAGATGGTTAGTAATACTGTTTACATTTTTAATTATCTAAAACTGTCATTTGTTAAGGCATTTTAGGCAACACAGCTCATTTCCTGGAAACTGAACTGAACACAGGCTGTGAAATGTCAACAAGCTGAGTTGTCAGTGAGGCACAAAGATTGTGTATTAGATGTAAGAGGTATGACTCCTATTTATTTTCTTTGAGCAAACTGTAGCATTGAACCACATGAAGAAGAACACAATGTTAATAACTACAGTTATTTAGTTGGAATTTGTTGAGTAATTTAGAGTCTTTCTACTTTCTATATTAAATGTGAAATGTAAATGTATTGTGGAGAAGTGATCGCAATTCAGTTGGCTACCCTGCATGTGTGCTTGCTGGTGTTGGCTTTGTCAGGCCAATCCTTTCCAACTCGGGTCAATTCTGTCTCCACATCACCTACAATTTCAACATATGCAATATTTCATCTGCTCTGTTTCGCTTGCAGAGGAATGATCGCATTTATTAAATGACACGTCTTTATTTGGACTTAATATTTCAAAATAGGAAAATTTGGAGTATTTCTGCTGCTTTCTTTAATGAAGGTTTGTGAAACCTAACTGTAATGAGGAGGAGTCATTGTAATATATGTGCTTGTGTTTGTGTTATATCCTGCCAATCCCAACACCATACCAATTTTGTCTTTAGAGTACATGAGCAACAATTTTGCCATCTACAATTTTTTATCTGCTCTCTGTATCACATGTGCATGAGCGATCAAATAATTAAATGGTATGTCTTGATTTTGTCAACTAATTTGAAGTCTTTATACTCCTCTCTGTTATAAAGGCTAGTGAAACTTACATGTAAAGTGGAGGGGTGATTGCAATACAGTTGGGTACACTGCGCACATGCATGGTTACGTCGGCTACGTTGGGCCAATCCCGACGGTTCGTCCTCTCTATCTTTACATTATCTAGAATTTCAACAGCAACAGGTTTTTATCTGCTCTTTGTATCACAAGCAGAGGAGCGATCGCATGATTCATCAAATGACATGTCTAATGTATATTTAGCCCCTCCCAACTAATTTGGAGTCTTTCTACTGCTATTATGAAGGTTTGTGAAACGTAAATGTAAAGTGTAGGAGTGATTGCAATACAGTTGTCAATATACAGTACGTTTGTCCAACCCCACCCACCACTTTAAAGTTGAGTCATGAGTCAGTCAATCATTGAATCAAATGCAATTATTTCACCTGTTTTCTCTAACCAAAAGTTGAAAACAGAGTATATATATATTGCCTTTGCAGCTGGTGTTGTCAGTGGGGTCCAGTATTTGGTCTTCTGCACAAGCACACTGCCGGCCGCTCGGTATGGCCAAACACAGGCTGGTGCATCCTCCATTGTGCACGCGACACGCATTAGAACCTGCAGGAAAAGAAGGTGAGGTTACTTAACGAACACTAAAGCGCACACTGAGAAAAGGCCAGTATGTTGACACCGACTTTACCTTGTTGCTGCTGAGCATCGTACATGCGTATTTCAAAAATGGGCGGTCTCTCGTTGCGGAGCAGGGTGGCAGTGCCCGTGGTGGTGTCCAACTTGAAAATGCTGCCACTTCGGTACTCGTTCCAGAACAAGAAGTGTTTATAATGGCAGAGACCAAAGGCGTGGTTCAGCTCCTGGCCCTCGTACACCGTCTGTACGTGTGAGGAAAGCGGGGGAAGAGGATAAAATGTGAGGCTAATGAACTTCCTTCTAATTCCTACCTGTTTCCAGCTAATGACGCTGAAAATCTAGGCAGTTAACATTTAAGACACCATTACCAAACAAGCATAAAAACACAAATAAAAAGCTTCCTGATTCTCAGCTGGACCCGCCGCTATTCGACAAATAAGGTCATTTGGATCCACTTCAGGGTTTTAAATACTGTTTATTGTTTGTGCAAATACAAAAGTCCAGTTTGTAAATTAATATGGCTGCTAAAAATAATACATCAAGGTGAAATATGAACTTAACAAGCCATGGCATTAGATTGACGATTCTGACCTTGCGCTCAGAGCTGTTGAGGTAGACCATCTCGATACGGTCGTAGTAGGCGTCCACCCAGTAAAGGATTCCCTGTGGGATGTCCAAGCTCAGGCCATTGGGCCACAGCACCGTCTTGCTGGTTAGGAAAACGTTTCTATTGGATCCGTCCATCCAAGCGCGTTCAATTTTGCCTCGTTTGCTCTCCTTAGGATCCTCCTCCCAGTCTGTCCAGTACATCCATCTTAAAAAAACAGACGAGTTTACTGAGGTTAATGGAAAATGTCGCTTTATTAAGATGTATTAGGATGAGAAAATGACGTCACCAAGTCATCAAAGACAGTGGTTCTCAAATGGGGGTACGCGTACCCCTGGGGGTACTTGAAGGTATGCCAAGGGGTACGTGAGATTTTTTTTTAAATATTCTAAAAATAGCAACAATTCAAAAATCCTTTATAAATATATTTATCGAATAATACTTCAAAAAAATATGAATGTAAGTTCATAAACTCAGTGAAGCACAAGCTCAGGTTTCTCATAAAATGTCTGTCAAAAATAACTGTGAAAAGAAATGCAACAATGCAATATTCAGTGTTGACAGCTAGATTTTTTGTGGACATGTTCCATAAGTATTGATGTTAAAGATTTCTTATTTTGTGAAGACATGTTTAGAATTAAGTTCATGAATTCAGATGGATCTCTATTGCAATCCCCAAAGAGGGCACTTTAAGTTGAAGATTACTTCTATGTGTAGAAATCTTTATTTATAATTGAATCACTTATTTATTTTTCAACAAGTTTTTAGTTATTTTTATATCTTTTTTTCCAAATAGTTCAAGAAAGACCACTACAAATGAGCAATATTTTTGCACTATTATACAATTTAATAAATCAGAAACTGATGACGTAGTGCTGTATTTTACTTCTTTATCTCTTTTTTTCAACCAAAAATGCTTTGCTCTGATTAGGGGGTACTTGAATTAAAAAAATGTTCACAGGGGTACATCACTGAAAAAAGGTTGAGAACCACTGATCTAAGACGAGTAGGTCAGACTGTGCCACCAAACAAGATATGGATATACATTAATGAAGTAATTGAATTTGGGCTGCGATTTACTAAGACTACGTGTACAATTGTAAAGTGGTGGAGACCGCCTAATTTAAATGAAGATTTCGCAAGTACTATTTGGGGCATCACCAAATTTACTGCACATTCATGTTATCAAGCCTACCTGTGGCTTCTTGCTATGTTTTCAAACCTGCAGGAGACATGTACTACTTGTTCTGGGCATTTTAGAAGCAGTACTGCAGTGTAGCTACATTGAAACCACTTTTTTTTTTAACACCTAAGGTGCGCTCTTTGGAGAGAGGCCCAAAAAAATACGTACATTAAAGAAATGTTTAAAGAATATTTTAATAATATATATTCTATCTGGGGCAGCACAGTGGAACAGGGGTTAGTGCGTGTGCCTCACAATACGAAGGTCCTGGGTTCGATCCTGGGCTCGGGATCTTTCTGTGTGGAGTTTGCATGTTCTCCCCGCGACTGCGTGGTACTCCGGCTTCTTCCCACCTCCAAAGACATGCGCCTGGTGATAGGTTGATTGGCAACACTAAAAAATGGCCCTAGTGTGTGAATGTTGTCTATCTGTGTTGGCCCTGCAATGAGGTGGCGACTTGTCCAGGGTGTACCCCGCCTATCGCCCATGTGCAGCTGGGATAGGCTCCAGCACCCCCCGCGACCCCATAAGGGACAAGCAGTAGGAAATGGATGGATGGATGGATATTCCATCTGAAAAAAATAAAAAAAATACCAAAGCGCATTAAATTGAATTTGTTTTAATCAGCCCCTTAAGTCCTCTAGCAGCTATAAAATTATATTTTAATATTTTTTCTTTCTGACCGTCCAAAATGTTGACAAACACATGTAGGATGGAGGATTCTCGTCTGTCCATCCTCTGTCTGTGCAGCGCGAGCACTGAACCCGCAGGCGTATGTGGAATTATCAGTTTACACGTGCTAAATAAAACGCAAAACCGTGCTCGCAAAACGGTCATTAGTTTTGATAAATCACATTGCGTGTGCTAAATAATATGTGCATCTTCTCTGTCCCAGCATTGTGTGGGTTTTGATCATCAGCATATATTTTGCATATTAATTAAAACAGAGACGCAAAACAGATTGCTCGCCTTATTCTGCTCTCTTAACAGACGCAATCCACTTTGCACACGTTGAGTAGATCCGCTTTGCGTGTGTTGTAGTACCTTTAACCTTAAGCAATTCGGCCCTTAATGTGTTAAAGGCCTACTGAAATGACATTTTTTTAATTAAACGGGAATAGCAGATCCATTCTATGTGTCATACTTGATCATTTCGCGATATTGCCATATTTTTGCTGAAAGGATTTAGTATAGAACAACGACGATAAAGTTCGCAACTTTTGGTCGTTGATAAAAAAAAAGCCTTGCCTGTACCGGAAGTAGCGTGACGTCACAAGTTGAAAGTCTCCTCACATTTCCCCATTGTTTACACCAGCAGCGAGAGCGATTGGGACCAAGAAAGCGACGATTACCCCATTAATTTGAGCCAGGATGAAAGATTTGTGGATGAGGAAAGTGAGAGTGAAGTATTAGAGTGGACGTATCTTTTTTCGCTCTGACCGTAACTTAGGTACAAGGGCTCATTGGATTCCACACTCTCTCCTTTTTCTATTGTGGATCACGGATTTGTATTTTAAACCACCTCGGATACTATATCCTCTTGAAAATGAGAGTCGAGAACGCGAAATGGACATTCACAGTGACTTTTATCTCCACGACAATACATCGGTGAAGCACTTTAGCTACGGAGCTAACGTGATAGCATCGGGCTTAACTGCAGATAGAAACAAAATAAATAAACCCCTGACTGGAAGGATAGACAGAAAATCAACAATGCTATTAAACCATGGACCTGTAACTACACGGGTAATGCTTTCCAGCCTGGCGAAGCTTAACAATGCTGTTGCTAACGACGCCATTGAATCTTAACTTAGCTACGGACCTCGACAGAGCTATGATAAAAACATTAGCTCTCCACCTACGGCAACCCTCATCTGCTCATCAACACCGAAGCTCACCTGCGTTCCAGCGATCGACGGAGCGACGAAGGACTTCACCCGATCATCGATGCGGTCGGCGGCTAGCGTCGGATAGCGCGTCTGCTATCCAAGTCAAAGTCCTCCTGGTTGTGTTGCTGTAGCCAGACGCTAATACGCCGATCGCATCTACAGCTTTCTTCTTTGCAGTCTCCATTGTTCATTAAACAAATTGCAAAAGATTCACCAACACAGACGTCCAGAATACTGTGGAATTTTGCGATGAAAACTGAGCTTTTTGTATTGGATACAATGGCGTCCCAATACTTCCGTTTCAACCATCGACGTCACGCGCATACGTCATCATACCTAGACGTTTTCAACCGGAAGTTTCGCAGGAAATTTTAAATTGCACTTTATAAGTTAACCTGGCCGTATTGGCATGTGTTGCAATGTTAAGATTTCATCATTGATATATAAACTATCAGACTGCGTGGTCGGCAGTAGTGGGTTTCAGTAGGCCTTTAAAGCCAAACACAAATCTGTATAAGACCCCTCTAAGGACATTTAAATTGTTGGTGATATGCGTTCTATAAGAGTTAAAAGGACTGTCCTAATACTTTTGTTCACAGAGTGTATTTCATCCCCATTCGTCTCAATTCCCACCCCGCCCCCTCTCTGCAAATATCTTTTCTTCTCCCTTTTCTTCCTGAGCCTGATGGATTTCAGACATTAGTGCAGACGAGTGTGTTTCCCCGTGGGGAGCATGGACACACATCACGCTGCCACTAGCAAACTAAATGTGTGAATGTGTGTGTGTGTGTGTGTGTGTGTGTGTGTGTGAGTGTGTTTTGTGAGCATGTATTTCTCAGGAGACAGCCCAGGAGGTCATTGCAATAAGACTCATCCATACACAGGCAGATTATTCTGTGTTTGAGAGTGGGAGAGACAGATGAGTGCCTGTGTGTCACTAAGCTACTCTACTGCACAGAGATGAGCTTCAATGCGTACGTTTTGCAATGATAACCAGAGTGAAGATATGGTGACGGAAGAGGAAAACATTCGTAGAAGTGTTCGTTGGTCCCAAAGCTTTTATACCGAGGGTATGTTTTTGTAAACAGGAAGAGAACCGAGTACAATTCACATACACAGATGTGGATCGAGGAATGTGCTTCCCGATCCTGCGAGAGACAGCATTCTCCAACATTTTCTACAACTTCTTACTGAATAATGCATGAAACCAAATGATTCATGCAATAACTGCGAACATACGTGTGCAATATGTGCAATTTGGCGTTAACCTACATTAGAATTGCTCTGCCCTTCCAGTTGTTAGTAGGTTAACACAGGGGTCGGCAACTGAAAATGTTGAAAGAGCCATATTGGACCGAAAATACAAAAAAAAAAATCTGTCTGGAGCCGCGAAAAATTAAAAGCCTTGTATAAGTGCTATAATGAAGACAACCCATTATGTAAGTGTCTATATTAGCCAACTATCAAAATGACTATGTGTCATAGGCTGACGCAAAACTTTGTTGACAGAAATGTTGAAATGTAGTATTTATTCTACACATTTTTACAACATTATTTTGAAATCATTAGTAAAATGGAGGCTTCTCAGAGAGTGAGATTACGGCCAAAGGTTTAGCTGTGCAGCCAATATTAGATAATGTGTTATGTGTTATGAGACATGCAAATATAAATTGAATTAAGAGGACTTAAAGGAAATTAATTGAGTTCAAATATACCTACAAACGAGGCATAATGATGCAATATGTACATACAGTTAGCCTAAATAGCATGCTAGCATCAATTAGCTTGCAGTAATGCAGTGACCAAATATGCCAGATTATCACCCCAACAAGTCAATAACATCAACAAAGCTCACCTTTGTGCCTTCACACACAACAATAAAAGTTTGGTGGACAAAATGAGACAAAAAAGGAGTGGCATAAAACACGTTTTAGAAAGTCAGAGAAAGTTGTACATGTAAACAAACTACGGTGAGTTCAAGGACCGCCAAAATTAGTAGGACAAAACGGCACTCGCCAAATAGTCTCTAGCATGTTTAATATAAACAGTGTGATTTCTAACAATAAGGGAGGTTTGTGTCATGTTTGTCCTTACAAAGAAACCATATTAAAACAAAAAATATATTTTTCCCTAATTTTTTTCTATTTTTTATAAATTTTTGAAAAAGCTCTAGAGAGCCACTAGGCCGGCGCTAAAGAGCCGCATGCGGCTCTAAAGCCGCGGGTTGCCGACCCCCGGGTTAACAGAAGGCAATGGTAAAAGAGGAGATCACACACTGTGCTTTCCAGGAACAGAAATGAGCGGCATATCTTTCCAAGGGACAACACTATATGCACCTTGTATATCATTTAAAGTATCCAGTGTACAGCTTGTATTGATTTACCCTCCTCCGAAATAAGCCAGCCATTATTGTCCAACTAGCTGGCGACTCAAGTTAAATTTGAGATTGTCGATGCTGGCGTGCCGAATCTGGTTGTTTGTCTATTTGTGTCATGTAATTAGCCACGTGTACAGGAACATCATTTATTTAATCTGATCATCATTCGAATTAGAATGTTACTGTGTACATGGAACCTGAAAAAAATGATTATGACATGCATTTTCATGCATCACACCTTAAATCGAAATACTTTACTTTGAAGTGCACACAACCTAACATAAACGGAAAGATGTGTTAAAGGACGCATATGTAATAATTTCATTTCAAGTCATCATTAAATGACCCTGATATGTCAAAAGGCATTAATAAATCATGTTATTTTCGAATACCTCTTTAACTGATAACAGTAGTTCAGCCGGGATATGCTCATTTCAAAATTAGATTTACAGTACCAAAATCTTGTTATTGTTTTCATTACAATGTCCCGCCTGCCACCGTTTGACCAATTAGAAAGTCCGTGAGTGTGTCACATCCAGGTTGACACACTCACACACCGCCCTATTCGTCTAGCTACTGCCACTGGTAAAGTTACTAAACATGTCAGACCTTAGTAAATCTATAAGGCGTCGTTACGATTCTCAACTTATTCATGACAAAGCCAGGAACAAAACGAGGATTTGTATCAGTGATGCCTTTGGAAGATGGAGACGATTGAAGGCGGAGAAGATTTTTCCATCTGACGCCTAACTTGCGAATTTCCTCCTTGATAGGTAAGTAAAGCATTTACGTTGTCTTATTACCGTATTTTTCGGAGTATAAGTCGCTCTGGAGTATAAGTCGCACCGGCCGAAAATGCATAATAAAGAAGGAAAAAAACATATATAAGTCGCACTGGAGTACAAGTCGCATTATTTGGGGACATTTATTTGATAAAACCCAACACCAAGAATAGACATTTGAAAGGTAATTTAAAATAAATAAAGAATAGTGAACAACAGGCTGAATAAATGTACGTTATATGATGCATAAATAACCAACTGAGAACGTGCCTGGTATGTTAACGTAACATATTATGGTAAGAGTCATTCAAATAACTATAACATATAGAACATGCTATACGTTTACCAAACAATCTGTCACTCCTAATCGCTAAATCCCATAAAATCTTATACGTCTAGTCTCTTATGTGAATGAGCTAAATAATATTATTTGATATTTTACGATAATGTGTTATTTTTTTACACCTAAGTCGCTCCTGAGTATAAGTCGCACTCCCGGCCAAACTATGAAAAAAACTGTGACTTATAGTCCAAAAAATACGGTACTTGTAATAAATGGAAATGGACATTTTGTATGTAAACTGTATTGTTCAATACAGTCTATGACAGGGATCGGCAACCCGCGGCTCCGGAGCCACATGCGGCTCTTTGATCACTCTGATGCGGCTCAGCTGTATACTTGCCGACCCTCCCAATTTTCCCGGGAGATTTCCGGATTTCAGTGCCTCTCGCAGCAAACTCCCGGGATTAATATTCTACGATTTTCACCCTAACAATAATACTAAGGGCGTACCATGATGGTACAGCATTCAGCGCCTTCTACAATCTGTACAAACAGCGTGCAAGCCCAGCCTTTTGTTGTATGTATCTTCTACTTGCACACGTAAGTGACAGCAAGGCATACTTGGTCAACAGCCACACAGGTTACACTGACGGTGGCCATATAAAACAACTTTAACACTCTTACTAATAATGCGCCACACTTTGAACCAAAACCAAACAAGAATGACAAACACATTTCGGGAGAACATCTGCACCTTAACACAACATAAACACAACAGAACAAATACCCAGAATCCCATGCAGCCCTGACTCTTCCGAGCTACATTATACACCCCTGCTACCACCAAACCCCCCACCCCCCCACCCCCGTGCGTCGGTTGAGGTGGGCGGGGTTTGGTAGCAGGGGTGTATAATGTAGCCCGGAAGAGTCAGGGCTGCATGGGATTCTGGGTATTTGTTCTGTTGTGTTTATGTTGTGTTACGGTGCAGATGTTCTCCCGAAATGTGTTTGTCATTCTTGTTTGATGTGGGTTCACAGTGTGGCGCATATTAGTAAGAGTGTTAAAGTTTATACCGCCACCGTCAGTGTAACCTGTGTGGTTGTTGACCAAGTATGCCTTGCTGTCATTTACGTGAGCAAGCAGAAGTCCCATAACACGTGTGGCTGGGCCGGCACGCTGGATGTAGTGGGCGCTAAATGCTGTACTATCACGGCACGTTCGAGAGAATAGTTTCCCTGAAAATCGTAGTATGCTGGAAAAATCGGGAGGGTTGACAAGTATGACACTGTCAAGCACCATTCATACAAAACTCGAGACCCTTGGTTTATACATAGCACAAAGCAAAAAAAAACTTTGTATGCAGTTTCATTTCATTTTAAATTTCAAAAGATTTTTGTGGCTCCCATTGATTTCTTTGATTTGTGAAAATGGCTCTTTGACTGGTAAAGGTTGCCGACCCCTGGTCTATGATCTTGTCTAACAAAGCTAGTATGTTTGTGCAACGAATGTTTAGGAACGAAGCACCATCACACTAGTGTAATGTTTAGCATGCTAGCACGGCTGTCATCATGGCAATGTGAAACGTATGGAGACAGCCATGATAAAATAATTCGTCATTCGTGTAGCCTGTAGGCATACCTTGGTAAATGTCTCCTCTTTAGTTTTGGGCATACATTAGGCTGCTAACCATGCTCTACTTATTTGCACCAGTATAACCATTGCTAGCGTTGGTTGTAGTTTGTTTTAGTCTTTGTTTTCTGATAGTACTGACAATAACTACATGATTGCCGGTATAGCTCGGTTGGTAGAGCGGCCGTGCCAGCAACTTGAGGGTTGCAGGTTCGATCCCCGCTTCCGCCATTCTAGTCACTGCCGTTGTGTCCTTGGGCAAAACACTTTACCCACCTGCTCCCAGTGCCACCCACACTGGTTTAAATGTAACTTAGATATTGGGTTTCACAATGTAAAGCGCTTTGAGTCACTTGAGAAAAAGCGCTATATAAATGTAATTCATTTCATTTGTTGTGATATTGTACGCAGGTATAACTTACTTCTTCCTGAAAATAACCTAATTTCTGTGTAAAATGTGTTGGTTAGAGATTTATTATAGACAAAACACTTGTCTTTTCAGCTATTACGGTCCCAGCACCTCAACCCCTAGTAAGAGGCAGTGGAAGTTTGAAGTTCCTTGGAATAGCCCAGTCAATCGAGCTGGATTTGGCTGTGTATCTGGCAACCTCAGTCAGGGAGAGAGGGAGTGTACTACAGAATTTAGACCGTGATTGCAGTACCATTTCTGGCGACATTATTACATATGGCACCTTTAATATTTGTGCTATGGCGCCATCTTTTGGAGAAGTTCACTCACTCCAGGTGCTGAAGAAGCAGTAGACTTGCACTGTAAACAAACATGGATTTGTACATTCCTGCTTGTCCGACGTTATCACAGTATTTATTTTATCATTTTTTCCTTCTGTTCACTACTTTTGTTTTACCTCTCGTTTTTAAATAAAGCTGTTCTGTGCTTTTTATGTTGTGATTATGTATGGGTTGCAGCGTGTCTTCATGTTACGACGTTCTGTGTATGTGTTTGAGGCTAGCAGTTACCACTTGGAGTAGCTGTAATGTTGTGAATAACTGGATCCCTTCTTTTATTGTTACACCGACACATAACACTCCAGATCGCGGGGGTGCTGGAGCCTATTCCAGCTGGATTTGAGCGGACAAGTCGCCACCTCATCGCAGGGCCAACACAGATAGACAGACAACATTCACACTAACATTCACACACTAGGACCAATTTTTTGTGTTGCCAATCAACCTATCCCCAGGTGCACGTCTTTGAAGGTGGGAGGATGCCGGAGTTCCCGGAGAGAACCCACAGAGTCACGGGGAGAACATGCAAACTCCACACAGAAAGATCCCGAGCCGAGACTATTCAATTGAGTCCCCATCCACCACCAAAGTATATCTGACATCAAAGACATGCGCAGCAAGGATAATTTTAAACCGAATTTCGGAAGCTGTGTTTTCATGTGCTCCAATCCAAATGACTATCGGCATAAAACACTCGCCTTGATAGGTATGCAATTTTGATCTGAACATGTGTGATCGGGTCAGAACACTCCGAATGGCGTGTTTACATGAAGCATTTTTATTCCGGTTAGGCTTTTAATCCGACTAAATGTGTCCATGTGCACATAGCTATTGACTGGTCAAAAGTCTCTCTAAACGTCCCCAAAAGTCAGGTGGCATAGACTTCAGCTTACCTATGAGTCGAATGAGGACAAGCAGTATAGAAAAAACGATCAGTGTGTATGCCAGTGTTATAATTCCTGCTTTTGTCTTGAGCTATAATAAATTGCCAGAGTATAATAGCATCATGCTGCCTCTAGCCCTTACCCATGGAGAGGGTCCACCACAATGGCGCGAGGGTGAGTCATTTTATCTTCGATTAGAGTCTTGCGAGTCTGGGAGGCTTTTTCCAGCCGGGCCACACTGATGGTTTTTTTGGGCCCGTCGTCTGTCCAGTACAAGTTGTCGGCCATCCAGTCCACAGCAATGCCCTCCACCGTGTGGATCCCTGTGATGAATCCATGCTATTAGTCTACTCAGCCTCTTGTAGGTGATTTTTGTTCCCCACTGGTGTCAAAACCTACCTTCTTTCAGAATGGTGTCCCTCTCTGTCCCATCGATCTTCTGCCTCCCAATGATGTAGTTGGTGGCATCAGCAAAGTAGATGAACTCGGTCTCAGCATGAAAGTCCAGAGCTCTGGGCTTCATCAGATTCTCGATAGGGATCATGTACTCATCAGGCACCTTGGCATTCATGTCCATGCCCCTGATGACGCCTGGGCGACCCTTGCCATAGACCAAGAAGAGCTCATGTTCTGGCTCTGTAGCGAGAAGGATTTAACAGCAGTAATAATAATTAATGATGGAAATAACACACTGACGTGCTTGTTAGAAGGAATTAACAAATTAAATGAGAGGCATGAATAAAAATCTAGAATTAAGTTTGACCAACTTAGAGGTGATGCAGCAGCAGCTCAAAATTAATGGATGGATGGATCTTTGACAGTCCAAATTGAAACACTTAAAAAAAATCTTATGGCTCCCAAGAAGCCAGAAAAATATGTAATATTTATCCTGCCTGTCAGGTTTGTCACTGACAGTTTAGTTATGTTTTGAGTTTTTCCTCTGTCTGTCTTTATTTCCTGTAAGTGCTCTTATTTTGGTTCTATTTCCTGCTTGTCTCCCTGAGTACTGTCCCCTCAGCTGTGGCTGATTGGCACCTGGCCACACCTGGTGTCAATCAGCCAGCTACTATTTAGTCCTGCTTTGCCCTCCAGTTAGGGCTGGAGTATTGTCATTATGATTGTCAATGTCATTAATACTTGTCGTTGTAGCTGTGTCTACTTCTGTTCACTTTGCTCATGTCATAGTTCCTTCGTGTCACAGTAAGTGTTTGTTTCTTGTCCACAGTTAGCCTTTGTGCTAGGTTTTGTTCATAGCCAAGTTTGTTCTCCGCCTTGTGCGCGCCTTTTGTTTGTACCCTTTTGTTTGTTCTTGTTTTAGTGTTAAATTAAATCATGTTTTCCTGCCCAATGCCTGCCGCCATCTCTGCATCATGGGGTTCGTCACCTACACACTCTGACACTGCCAAGGAAAGTATAATGTGTGATTTTTTAATTATTTATTTTAGTTTGTTTTTGTTTTTTTTAAATAAAACTCTGTTTAAAGTAGGGCTGTTAAAATTAAGGTGTTAATATGTGATTAATTATTTAAAAAAATATTGCATTACCTAAATGAATGAAACTGCCTGTGCCATTGCACAGGCAGTGATCACGTCACACGCCAGTGTGATTAAAGTTAAAGCGACGTGCTCTGCGCCCTTCAAAACAAAATCGGATGGAAATTTACATAAAACTGAGGTAATTAGTTAGTATTGCAGCGACAAACTATCTTATCGTCGGCGCACATCAAGTTTAAAATATCATCTTAAAGCGAAACATGAACGTGAGAATGGCGTCGCGAGCGTGAATACTACATGGACAGCAAACAGAAGACAACAAACTATGCTGGCTGAATTTATCTGCGTTTACCACAGCGAAATTAAATAATGCCTTTTCAAAATGGATAGCCATTTAACATCTGTGAAGACTAAGTGCTGAAAATGGTTGACATTTCTTTAAACAACTGGTTAAACTACGGGAGAATAAATGCAGATGTAAATGGTCCACGATGTAAAGTTGTTTATGAGTGTGTTTACTACATTATTTATTATTATTATTAGCCTTTATTTAACCAGGTAAAATCCCATTGAGATCAAAGATCTCTTTTCCAAGGGAGACCTGGCCAAAAGGGCAGCAGCAAGGTTACATTAAAAACAGTAAACAAATACATAAAACATCACATTTACAACATTAAAACTTGCTCACATGACACATGTGCATACAGACAAGGTAGACTGCAGTCCTTTCACAGAAGCTTTAAACTCATTCAACGTAACTAGGGTTTGAAGTTTAATATTCGATTGTAGGTTATTCCAAGCCTTCGGTGCTGAAAACCTAAATGCTTTCTTGCCCAGTTCAGTTCTTACTTTGGGGACGACAAATTGCAGAACATTCTTTGAACGAAGATTGTGACTTCCTTGTTTCTTTGTTAAAAGACAAGACAGATAAGATGGAGTGATACCCAGAATGGTTTTGTAGATGAAAACATACCAATGATTGAGGCGTCGAGCACATAAAGATGTCCAGTTAACCATTGAGTATAACACACAATGGTGAGTAAGGGGAGCGCAGTTGGTGATGAATCTCAGTGCCCTGTGGTAATGTACTGTACATCTGTACCTAGTTTGCTATATTATTGCAGAGACTTTAAATAAAGTGTGCATCATTTTCATACTTACTGTCACCAGGTTTTGAGCAAATCAATGACTTGCAGTTCAGTGAAAACGTTCTTGTATGACATTCCGACTACCAAATTGCATTTATATCCAAATTTGGGGTATTTTCTTAAGCACATTTTATTTATGCAAGCAAATAACCTGTGATTAATCATAATGAATCACAGTTCAAGAGTGTGATTAATCTGTTAAAAAAGAATCACTAGACACCCCTAGTTTAAAGATTTCAGTGTGTGTGAAAGTACTTTTTGAGCACATTCAACAATACTGTGATAATAACGATAACAATAACCGTGATATGAAATGTTTACGTCCCGTGACCCAATTTGAACGATTGCTACTCACTTTTGCAGGACTTGCCGTCGCTTCCCAAGCTAAAGCCGGAACGACAGCGGCATGTCCGGGTTTTGTGTCCGTTTCCAAGCAGACAGATGTCTGAGCAACCTCCCGCTTTTCCAAACTGGTCCACCTCACAAGCGTGGCTTCGAACTGCAAAGGAGCGGGTGGGGGATGTCACACAAAAACCGAATGTGCTAATCGTAGACATGCTTGTATGTGAGAGAAAAGACACGCACCGGGTGGTTGGCGTCTTTGATGGTAGACATGCAGCGCGCCTCCCTTGTCAACGCGTGTCACCACCTGGTAGTCTGTGCTGTTGAAGCGGTTGATGCGTATCACGCTGGTTTTGGGCAGCATGTTAGCGTTGTCCGAGTTGGTGGCGTACAGGTAGTTTTCGAACACAGTCAGGCCATACAGATGCTCGATCTTTAAGAACGAAGACAAAATATGTACAGCAGATGCAATAATGTGTGACATTCCCTAAAGTAACCAATTAGATTACGTCAATATAATCCACTATGCTACACAAAGCCACTCGGGCGCACAGCTGTATGAATTCTGGTAAGGGGTGCAATGATTTATATAAATAGAGTAAATCTGAGTAAATCGAGTTGGCTAGCAGGAGTCATGGCTAACGATAGTGTCAAGGAGAAGCCTTTGCTTGAAAAGAAAAACCTATTCTGTTTGAGAAAACTTGACCTTACGGGTGAAATATGGTAGCAGTGGATGGTGGATAACACAAAAGCAGCAATGGCGCTGCAAGGTGAAACTATAAGTGCTTTAATTTAGGCAAGGCGAGGCAAGGCAACTTTATTTGTATAGCGCTTTTCATACACAAGGCAGACTCAAAGTGCTTCACAGACAACAAAGTGAAATGAAAGAAAAAAAATTTAAATTTACTAGCATTTAATGGCAAGAAAATAATCCTTCACACTATTCAAACTGGTGTCTGCTGTCTTGTACAAACATTTTACTTTAAAACCGAGGTACATACCGAACTGTGATTATGTTATATTGTGATGTGTTAACAAATGTATTATTGTGGTTGTAGAACCGCACTTCAACACCGGGTGAGTTGTTTATAACATTTGGTTCCTTCCATTTAATGGTCATTTATTTTGAATATGCTTAGCACACAACACGCATTTACACAATTTAACTGGAGTAGGAAGAAGCAGAGCTTATTTAAAACTTAAAAACACACCTGTTTCTAGGTATTGGAACCGAATTTTACTTTTGATAGGCATCGACCGAATTCCATCAGTACTACCGGGTATCAATTCACCTAAAATCTAACGATGCTATATTTCCACACCTTTGTTGCAAATGGCGTTATATCCAGTTAAAGACGAGGCTGCCTCAAACACTTGGCAGGCAAACATGCACTCAAGCAGCACTCAGAGTGGACTCAGTCGAACTCTCTCTCAGGTAATGTTGCATATTTGAATTCCAACAAAGCAAGTATGCCTGACAGAAAACACTCGAACATAAATTAAGGTTACATTTTTCAAAATTCTCTAGTTCGATGCTAAATTACATTGTTTTTGCCAATAACATGCTACTGATTAGCATTTGCGATTTTACATGGCATGTTCAACACCTCTAAATGTGTTAATGAAGACCGCAACTAAGATGTACGTTATAATCAAACGGCTGGTGTGTAATAAATACAATAATTACAATTTAAAAATTGTTTAGGGCGCAAGAAAAGACTAGATTCAGCGTAATGGCAAAGACTACTCCCTGACTAGGCAACTCACCGTAGTCTATACACTACTGCCATCTAACATCCTTGAATTGCATTTGCATGCACCGTCTACTATATAATACTTGCAAATGAGACTCAAAAGTGTAAGAAAACAAGATACAACAACTGAACAGCACATTTATCATTATCAACTCACTGTTAAATATTAAACCATGAACCCACACAGAAGTACAGAAAAATGATATTGATTCTGCTTTTAACATTTTCAAACTTTCACACATAGTATTAAGTCACATTATAATCTTTTAACCTTGCATTGTGTATGTACTTAAAAACTGCATTTGCTCTGTTTTCAGTGTGTGTTTTTACTGTTATATTTGCTAAATTATACACGTGTATTTCTTTTTATCATGTAAAGCATCTTTGAGTTTTTGAAAAATGCTCTATAAATAAAATGTATTATATTATCAATATTATTATTATTATTTCTTAATACCACTCCTTCCAGCAATTCCTGATATTCTACAAAATATGACAATTCTAGACTCTGTTTTTGCAGTGCACATTCAAAGGCTTCTCATTACTACTCGTAAAGTTGCTTGAGGACGAGTTACTGTCGTCTATCGGTTTAATGGCAACTAGAAGAAGGAACATGGTTTAGCAGCTCTGTCTGTAGGTCCAAAGCAACAAACAAGCGCTTGCTGCCCTCCCAGGAAAATGGATGGACACACTAGTAGACTTAAAAGGCAGGAATGGAAAGGTAGGACAGTAACTCTAATAGCTTAATGGTTCAAATAATGATGCGTCCACACACACACACGCACATGTACACACACACACACACATACACACCTCTGTCTCGGTGAAAGAGACACACAGACTTATTATGTTCCTATCACAGGCTGGAGGGCATATTGCTGCTATGGTGATACAGGGAACGTGAAGCCATTATTTTAAGACTTTCAAGAAACACCAATTTTTCCGTCTCTGTTCATCTCAAATGGTCTTCTGCAAGTTGACTCGTTTCTAACTAAGAAGCTGCCTTTATTAAATGACATGATCATTGATTCATTAATTTGATCATATTTAAAGGGTTTGATTGATTGATTAATTCAGTCGATTATGCGGAAGTGATTGTTGATTGATCATGTCATGGGGTGCACTTCTTGGCTGCAACCAGCAGAGGCGCTGTTGATTCAGTCCTATCAGAGACAGGGCGCCATGACTGCTACTAACTTTAAGCTGACGCTAAATATATCCTGTGGTGTACCTCAGGGATCAATACTAGGACCTAAATTATTCAATCTATATATAAATGACATTTGTAAAGTTACAAAAGATTTAAAGTTAGTATTATTTGCGGATGATACAACAGCGTTTTGTTCAGGAGAGAATACACAGAAGATACTACAAATAATAACAGAAGAAATTAACAAATTAAAAAGATGGTTTGACAAAAACAGACTATCGTTGAATCTCAGTAAAACTAAAATAATGCTATTTGGTAACAGTAGAAGAGAAAGTCAAACACAAATACAAATAGACGGAATAGAAATTGAAAGAGTAAATGAAACCAAATTTCTAGGTATAATGATTGATGATAAATTGAACTGGAAATCTCACGTAAAAAATATACAACATAAAGTAGCAAGAAACACGTCAATAATGAATAAAGCAAAACATGTTCTAGACAAAAAATCACTTCATATTCTCTACTGCTCACTAGTGTTACCATATCTGAGTTATTGTGCAGAAATATGGGGAAATAATTACAAAAGTACACTTCATTCATTAACGGTGTTACAAAAAAGATCAGTTAGAATAATACATAATGTTGGATATAGAGAACACACAAATCCTTTATTTATTGAATCAAAGATTCTGAAATTCTACGACATAGTGAATTTGCAAACAGCTAAAATTATACACAAAGCAAACTATAACCTGCTACCCAAGAATATACAACAATTCTTCTCAAAAAAAGAGGAGAAATATAATCTTAGAGAGAAATGTAATTTAAAACATTTGTATGCACGTACAACACTTAAGACCTTCAGTATATCAGTATGTGGAATTAAATTATGGAATGGATTAAGCAAAGCAATCAAACAATGTACCGTACTAATATGATCCACTTCAAGAAACTCTTCAAACTTAAAGTGTTTACAAAGTACAAAGAAGAAGAACCATGATAAACATTCTGAATTTATTTAACTCATCCATTCTTTCATTCTTTCACTCACAAAATAATCTTACTTATCTCAACATATGAAATGTAACTTACTTCACCAATTATTATTTATTTACTTATTTTATTGTGATTACTTATGGAGTATATTGTGAATAAATTGAGAACAGGAAGTGAACAAAAGTTTTAGCAACTGTCATGTAAAAGAAAAGGGGTAGGATTAAATAAGCTTTGCTTCTTCCTACTCCTTTTCGAACATGTTGAAAAGAGAAACTGGAGATTGTGATGTATCATGTTGTATACTTGCATGTTCGAAATAAACTCAAACTCAAACTCAAACTCAAACGCTATGTGTCTATGCCCTGGGGCTGCTCCACCCGTGAAAAATGTAGAAAGCTTTTACATCGCTTTACCCGCAATCCGGAAGTATGGGAAGTGAAGGTTCGCCGTCAACACTGGAGAGCCACCAACTACGGTGTCTTGTGTGAGGTAAACACAGGAACAAATATGTGCGTTTTGTTCAGGAGAGAACACAGCAAAGCTAATACAAATAATGAAAGAAATTAACAAATCAAAGCGATGATTTGGCAAAAACAGACTATCCGTGAATGTCAGTAAAACTAAAATAATGTTGTTTGGTAACAGCAGATGAGAAAGTCGAACACAAATACAAATAGACATTGTAAGTAGAGATGTCCGATAATGGCTTTTTTGCCGATATCCGATATTCCGATATTGTCCAACTCTTAATTACCAATAACAATATCAACCGATACCGATATATACAGTCGTGGAATTAACACATTATTATGCCTAATTTTGTTGTGATGCCTCGCTGGATGCATTAAACAATGTAACAAGGTTTTCCAAAATAAATCAACTCAAGTTATGGAAAAAAATGCCAACATGGCACTCCCATATTTATTATTGAAGTCACAAAGTGCATTATTTTTTTAACATGCCTCAAAACATCAGCTTGGAATTTGGGACATGAAGAGTTTGCGGTGGACGGGGTTGGGGGGGTTGCGGGGGGTATATTGTAGCGTCCCAGAAGAGTTAGTGCTGCAAGGGGTTCTGGGTATTTATTCTGTTGTGTTTATGTTGTGTTACGGTGCGGATGTTCTCCCGAAATGTGTTTGTCATTCTTGTTTGGTGTGGGTTCACAGTGTGGCACATATTTGTAACAGTGTTAAAGTTGTTTATACGGCCACCCTCAGTGTGACTTGTATGGCTGTTGATCAGGTATGCCTTGCATTCACTTGTGTGTGTGAAAAGCCATAGATATTATGTGACTGGACCGGCACGCAAAGGCAGTGCCTTTAAGGTTTTTTGGCGCTCTGTACTTCTTCCTACGTCCGTGTACACAGCGGCGTTTTAAAAAGTCATAAATTTTACTTTTTGAAACCGATATCAATAATTTTCGATATTACATTTTAAAGCATTTATCGGCCGATAATATCGGCAGTCCGATATTATCGGACATCTCTAATTGTAAGACTAAAAGAAACCAGATTTGGGGTGTTATAATAGATGATGGTGAATCATAAAGTTTGTCTAAGTCTAAAAGCACAGACATAGCGCAGTGACTACAAACACAGGCAGCCACCACAGTTGACATATCTCATTCATACAAAAGTCATAACTTCTCCTTGATTGTTGGTCCAAAGCTAATGAAGATTTTGTCAAAAAACTATTTTTTTGGTCTTTCTGTATATTTTTGTTGTTTCTTGCCCTGTCGGGTGCGTGTCGGGGGGCCTTCTGGTCACTAAACACTGCATAGTGCATCAAATATGGCTGCAAAATTCTACTTTGACGAAATAGAAGCATGTTTTTTGGTAACTTTATGAGCAGGAGTATGTTTAGAACTACATATAGACATATTATTTTGGTTTATTTCGTCAGAAAAACTAACGTCAAAACGACAGCAATTGCATGCATCCCGTCATTGGTGGCAGTCGTGGCGCCTGTTGTTTAGTTGGCCATACTCTCTTATTACACGATTCTGAGCCCTGTGTCTGGGACTGTATATATTTTAGTCTCCTGTTTTTTATCTCTTGTGTCTGTGCTGGTGTATTTGGCTGCCTTATTAACATTAAGGTAAAATATGGACTACAGATGAAAAATAGCCTCTGGGTTAATGCTGACTTTTTTAAAAACTCATGTACTGTAGCATGTGTGTTATGATTAGGGATGTCCGATAAATGCGTTAAAATGTAATATCGGAAATTATCGGTATAATTTTTTTATTATCGGTATTGTTTTTTTATTTATTTTTTTTTTATTAAATCAACACAAAAAACACAAGATACACTTACAATTAGTGCACCAACCCAAAAAAACCTCCCTCCCCCATTTACACTCATTCACACAAAAGGGTTGTTTCTTTCTGTTATTAATATTCTGGTTCCTACATTATATATCAATATATATCAATACAGTCTGCAAGGGATACAGTCCGTAAGCACACATGATTGTGCGTGCTGCTGGTCCACTAATAGTACGAACCTTTAATAGTTAATTTTACTAATTTTCATTAATTACTAGTTTCTATGTAACTGTTTTTATATTGTTTTACTTTCTTTTTTATTCAAGAAAATGTTTTTAATTTATCTATCTTATTTTATTGATTTTTTTTAAAAGTACCTTATCTTCACCATACCTGGTTGTCCAAATTAGGCATAATAATGTGTTAATTCCACGACTGCATATATCGGTTGATATCGGTATCGGTTGATATCGGTATCGGTAATCAAAGAGTTGGACAATATCGGAATATCGGATATCGGCAAAAAGCCATTCCTAGTTATGATATTGCATTGTTATGATATTGCATTGTTATTTAATCTAGTCTCAACTGATTCACAGTCTAAACCCGCCATGGTCAAATAACAGCCTGCAGGTGGCCCTTTAAAGGTTTTTAATCCGGCTAACACAACTTTTTCAATTTATTTTAATGCAATACTGTATTTTTTCTTATATTAAACCCAAATATGCTGAAAACAGCTTCAATGTTGTTTTCTAACTAGCAAAAGACTTGAACCAATTACATTTAAAGTGTAAATATTTCTAACTCATTCACTATTTTATTGAACCTTTGTATTGGTTCATTAGCCATCACGATTATTATGCAATTATTGAATAATAATTAATTTCAATGAAGCATTAATTAGTTATGATTAATAATTACTGTAGCTTAGACTTATTTTTCCATTGAATGGGTTTGGGTTCAGGTTTAATGTTATGGAATTGTTCACTATGGTAATATATTTACATTCAAAAGCATGTTTAAAACTTTTACATTAACTTTTAATTTTTAGTAATACATCACATTCTGATGTATTTATATGTTTTGTGTCATTTGGGACGGCGTGGCGCAGTGGAAGAATGGCCGTGCACGACCCAAGGGTCCCTGGTTCAATCCCCACCTAGTACCAACCTCGTCATGTCCGTTGTGTCCTGAGCAAGACACTTCACCCTTGCTCCTGATGGGTGCTGGTTAGTGCCTTGCATGGCAGCTCCCTCCATCAGTGTGTGAATGTGTGTGTGAATGGGTAAATGTGGAAGTAGTGTCAAAGCGCTTTGAGTACCTTGAAGGTAGAAAAGTGCTATACAAGTACAACCCATTTATCATTTATTTATTTCCTATACAAGTATTAACTATTTTATACACTGGTATATGTTTTTTAGTCTGTAAAGCGTTCTACAGATAAAATGTATTATTAATAATATTTATGGCTTTGTGCCTGTCTGTGCCCTGAGGCTGCCTGCTGAAATAAAGCCATTACTTCCCACAGATCACTGTGATTGTCAGGCAAATGGCTTTAAGAGGCACCACATTGATATTCGACAAGATTGATCAGCTGCTCTGATACAAAAGTGAATGTCATCCATCCTTCTGCACTCATCCTTTACCCTGAGCGCACGACTACGTGTCTTGACATTAATAAAGACTTGTAGAGGTGTTCATTGTGTTACTTACCAGAAGGCCTTGAATGATGGTGTGGCGGTTCTTGCCTTCGTAGTCAACGACCTCGATGTAGTCCAGGTAGGCATCGGCCCAGTACACCAGCCTGCTGACGAGATCCAGCGTGATGCCATGGGGGAACACAATCTTACTGTCCACAAGCTTGGTCCGGTTCTGGCCGTCCATGTCGCAACGTTCCACCTTGGGGATTTGACCGTAGTCTGTGAAGAACACCTTCCTGAGGAGAGACAGAGAGCAGACTTCAGATCGGCTGACTTTGGAACAATAGTGATTTTGCAGATGTTGGGTGGGGGAACTGTGTTATAATTACTATGTTTACTTTCTATTACTTGTTTTGGAGTATCGGCACAGTTTGAATACATCCTACAGTTTGTTATAGTTTTACTAGGGATGGACTTAAGTTAAAGTTAAAGTCCCAACGATAGTCACACACACACTAGGTGTGGTGAAATTATCCTCTGCATTTGACCCATCCCCATGTTCACACCCTGGGAGGTAAGGGGAGCAGTGAGCAACAGCGGTGGCCGCGCTCGGGAATCATTTGGTGATTCAACCCCCAATTCCAACCCTTGATGCCGAATGCCAAGCAGGGAGGTAATGGGTTCCATTTTTATAGTCTTTGGTATGACTGGGCCGGGGTTTGAATTCACGACCTTCCAGTCTCAGGGCGGACACTCTAACCACAAGGCCACTGAGCAGGTTATATATGTATATGTATATGTATATATTTATATTTCTATACAGACTATATCCATTTATATATTTATATACAGACTATATAAATATTAATAGTCAAGCAAATACTGATAAATTCCTGCTTCTCAAAACTAATACTGATAACTTAGTTATGCGTATATTTTTTTTATTTAAATTTAAGTGTCGTTTGTGCACACCTGAAGGTAAGGAAGATTCAAACAAAGGTGAATTTGACAAAGTGTCCCTATAGATTTCCTGACAAAAACCAGTATGGTAAAGAGCTGGTTGTCCAGCAGCATCATTTCCATGATGAAATCACACTTTGCTTGAGCCCTCAAGTTGTCTCTGACAGACTTGTTGCACTTTTCAAATGTTGCTGCGATAGGAACAAGCCTTGACCCTTTCTCTGCAGCTGGCTTTAGGGCAGCTTCTTTAGGAGCAGCGCTATCAAAACACTGTCATAGCTATGCTATTGACGCCATGTTTGTTTACAACAGTCCTTCTCGAATGGTGGGGCGGACCCCCTCTGGGAGGGCGCAGTGTGATGCCGTACTAGAATACGATGAAACGTACGTATGTAGCACTTGGCTTCACTGTAACCACGGTGGGAGACGAGGAAAGGCCGGTGTGTTGTTTCCTTTAATGTTAATAAGCTTGCAATGTTATGCAGAGGTATAGTTATAACAGGCTTACATAGGAGAAAAGAAACGCTTGATTTGCTCACCCTAACCCACCAACAGAAGAGTATGGGCAATCTCTTTTTTTATATCAGTTATTGAAGCAATTTTTTTTTTAATGTAATCGGTTTTATCGTGGAATGTCATAATTCCTCACATCAGCCCAATGATAGGTACTATTTTATAGTCTATAGTTTTTTCCTGAGTGAAAAAAAAGACCACAAACATTAATGACTACTATTTTGCTAAAAACTACAATAAAATAAAAACAAAATAACATAACAACAGATAAAACTATTTTAAAATAGTTGAGTTGGGTTAAGTTTTTTCTTGCCCTGATGTGGGATCTGAGCCGAGGATGTCTTTTTTTTTTAATGTAATCGGTTTTATCGTGGAATGTCATAATTCCTCATATCAGCCCAATGATAGGTACTATTTTATAGTCTATAGTTTTTTCCTGAGTGAAAAAAAAGACCACAAACATTAATGACTACTATTTTGCTAAAAATTACAATAATAAAATAAAAACAAAATAACATAACAACAGATAAAACTATTTTAAAATAGTTGAGTTGGATTGAGTTTTTTCTTGCCCTGATGTGGGATCTGTCATTGTGGCTTGTGCAGCCCTTTGAGACACTTGTGATTAAGGGCTATATAAATACACTTTGATTGGTTTATTGATTGATTGATAAAGAGATAAAATCTATATAGTAGAATCTTTTTTTTTCTCTTTTTGACCTTCCTGAGAGAGATCACAAATCAGTAAAGAACAAAACATTTCTTTTAGCTTAGCTGATTTTGGTGTTGGAAGAACAACATAGAGCGATTTAGGAATTAAAAGGCGCCATGTAGCAACATGTGGACGCCCTTCTATTTTTCCTCCCATTACACACAGTCGTGTAAACACACAGTCTTGCATAACACAGCCACACTTTCGGTAAATCAGTTGGAATTTGCTTTTGTCATGCTGTGGACCACAAAACATCTGCGCTCGTTTAATCCTCCAATTCCAATAACATCGACTTTATTTGCCATTTAGGGGAGCAATGCAGGTGAGTAGCTGGCACTGTGCTTGAGTATGAGGAGGTATAGGATGATACTGACCCCATGGTGGGGTCCAGGGCGATGCCTTTGGGGTTGTAAAGCTCCTGGTCCAGAAGGGTAACACATGTCTGTCCATCCTTGTCACACGCAAAGATCCTGTCGTCCACGTCATCAACAAAGTAGAAGTTTCCGGTAAGCCAGTCAATGGCCATCTGCTCCACATCTGCACAGAGACAGGGATCGTAGGGGGTGGGCGGGAAATTTATTTTAGTCCTTAAATTCTTGCGGACTTGTAAAAGAACTTGAACATGTAAGGTTGACCCGTAAATACGCCTAGCAAGATAGTTAAGAGGTTCCACTCATGATCATATGATGAAGTGACATTGAGTCTTCATCATATGATTGTGATGAAACATAATGAGCCATCAAATTACCGATGGGCCTGAAGTACCTTTGAGCTTTGGACAAGAGGAGATTTGAGTGACGAATGTGCTAAGTATCAGAGAGCACGCGTGTATGGCGTCACATCCCATGCAGACTTTGGGGAAACAGTAAAAAGCTCAAACAAAGTTCAGGAGTGTTGAGGGAGGAGGAAAAACAAAGACTGCTCTATGCAGAGGGTGTGAGCGAGGAAAAAACAGTGGAACAGGCTCGTGCAAAATTTCAGAAGTTTTCATTCGAATTCATGTCTTTTCGATAACTGGAGTTTGAATTGGCTCTATCACACAGTATGTTGAATTTGAGCTACAGGATGTGGAATTAATTTTCTTGCATTCATCAAGAAACAAAGGAGAAACTGTCACTTTGATAAAAGTTTTGACTAAAATACTAAACATACTAGGAAAAGTATTGTAAAAAAGTGTTTGATCAGCAGTGCCGATTAATGCCTTTTAATGCAAATCACAAACTTTCATGTGTCTCTATAACAGTGGTTCTTAACCTGGGTTCGATCGAACCCTAGGGGTTCGGTGAGTCAGCATCAGGGGTTCGGTGGAGCCGACTCATCATGTAAATAAAAACTTCTCCCTATCCGCATGTTACGGATACGGCAGAAGTCACACTGATTTGCAGGTGTGTAATTTGTTGTGAGTTTATGCGCTGTGTTGGTTTTGTTCTTTGAACAAGGTGATGTTCATGCACGGTTCATTTTGTGCAACAGTAAAAAAACATAACTTTGTCTTGAATTAGAAAAAAATATATACATATATATTTTTTTCACTGAAGAAGGGTTTGGTGAATGGGCATATGAAACTGGTGGGGTTCGGTACCTCCAACAAAGTTAAGAACCACTGCTCTATAATCAGTGTGGATTTGCTTCCTTAAGTTATTAATATCCACCTCCATTATAGCAAAGAAACTGCATTTCTTAGTATCTTAAGTATCATTATCAAGTAGCATTATCACTGGAGGTACCATTGGTATCAGGTGATCTCACACATGGATGGTAGGAATCGGAAGCCCTGATTGTAATATCCCTAAAATACTTTTCAAACACTAACATCAAGAACAGGTTCCTTCGATTTTGATCACTTAAGAGTAAATATCCATCCATTCATCCATTTTCTACCGCTTGTCCCTCCCGAGTGCTGGAGCCAATATAATAGTCCTGGGGATTGAAGTATTTTCCCACCATTTGAACAATTGCAAGTTAAATACATCAAATTACGTTGTCTGTTTTATAGAAGATGTTTTTTTAATTTTTCATTGTCGATAAAATACGTTTGCTGTAATGTGTACAGGAGATTCAAAATAATTTTTCTATGAAATTTCTCAAACTCTGGAACACACAAATCAATCGGAATTCGATTAAGTCAAATCTACTTTATTCAATTTAAATTGGATTTGCAATTATACTTTCTGTTTGCAACCTCTAGGCAAATTTGTGGTTTTGCATAACCACAATGGAAGAAAAAATGTGACTCTTTGTCATACTTGCCAACCCTCCCGAATTTTCCGGGAGACTCCCGAAATTCAGCGCCTCTCCCGAAAACCTCCCGGGACAAATATTCTCCCGAAAATCTCCCGATTTTCAGCCGGAGCTGGAGGCCACGCCCCCTCCAGCTCCATGCGGACCTGAGTGAGGACAGCCTTTTTTCACGACGGGAGGACAACAGGGTGACAAGAACTAAATCATCCAGACTAGAGATAAATTGTATTATTATGTTTATCTTACCTAAAAATAAATATATTTATTAATTTAAAAAAAAGAAAAACTAAATACATTTTTACTATATTTTGCTAAAAACATCAAAATTAATTGTATTTTTATTTTTATTTTTTCTGACTCCTTATTACATCCAGGCATTAGAATTATACATTAAAATAAACCTATTTGAAATAATTAATTTTAAATTATCATAATAATTCATTTAAAATGACCATATTATTATTAAATAATATTATTAAAATAATTGCTTGTTTATCAACAACTTTAGCATTTTATTCATTACATTTTGAAGCTCTCAGAAGCCAAGTTATGTTATATTCCTTAAGATTTATTTATGCAAGTTTGAAGTATCAATTATCTAAACACAGTTTTGTTTGCATATTTTCAGGATATATATATATATATATATATATATATATATATATATATATATATATATGTATGAAATACTTGACTTGGTGAATTCTAGTTGTCAATATACTCCTCCCCTCTTAACCACGCCCCCAACCACGCCCTGCCCCACCCCCGACCTCCCGAAATCGGAGGTCTCAGGGTTGGCAAGTATGCTCTTTGTTGATTACTTCCTCTTTTCCTGCGTACTTCAACATGCCACAGAAGCCAAATACTTCCCAGCATGATGTACTTTGTTTACTGTAATGATGACGTCATGACTTGTGTTTGTATTTCTTGCACAATCCGGGCTAACTGAAATCAAAACAGCATACCTCACCTTAGCATCTAAATGCAAAACAGCAGATGAAAGTCAGCTCAAAAAGATCAATGTGTCAACGCCAGGGGGAAGTGTGAGCAGTTCACGCGTCACTGGATGCAAACCTCAGCGTTGGACCATGTACAACAAGCTTTCCAATCAGTTGTATTTTTGCACATTGCAGCGAATGTGGCTGATGCAATTCGAAGGCTGAACAATGGCTCCATGCTATTGCAGGGGCTGTCATGTGTCAGCACTGTGGAACAATGCAAAACACCAGGAGGACCAAGATCTGCCTGCAAGCTGGTTAGAGTGGATGCAAGCCACATAAGATGTCAGCATGAATCAAAGAAGAAAAATCAGCTTCGGAAGCGGATGCAAATAATGCAACAACGGCGACAATAATTGGGGTCCAATCCTGCTCATTTCAGGGTCTTTTCAATTGATATTGGAGGGTTTTTTTTTCCACAAACCACAAGTTGTGTATATAATAAATCTACATTCTTCCCCTTTTGGCTGACACATTGGGATTCCACAGCCTTCTCCCTGATCATGCCTACTCTATTACGATTGGCCAGGGGTCAAAGGATGCCCCCCTCAACTGGTTATCAGCAAAGAGTATAAAAGAGTGGAGGAATATTCCAGAATACGGTGTTGAACTGTGCTTTGTTAACAAATAGGGGTGTAGCAATACAACTTTTTTTTTTTTTTTACTTTTACTCTACTTATTTTGTGGTGTGGAATGTTAGAAAATGCTTGATCAAGTGAAATTACTCAAACAGAACAATGGTAGGGATGAAAAAGACTAATCTATTTATTAATAACTGTCTTGAATGGACTTATACAGTCTTTAAATAGAAGTGGAGTAGTAATTTTTTTTGGCGGTAATTCATTAATTTAAACAAAGTAAATTGAATGGTGGGGACACATTTGCTCCTGGATACTTAAAAAAATAAATTGTAGTTTGGAGACTTTGTATGTGTAAGTAAAATGCGACTATAATTATTTGATACTTGTTTATATTGACAAATGTTGTGTTTAAATGTGCCATATGTAATAATTTCATGTCAAATCATCATTAAATGGCCCTGATATGTCAAAAGGTATTAATAAATCATGTTCTTTTCAAAATACCTTTATAACTGATAATAGTAGTTCAGCCGGGATACGCTAATTTCAAAATTAGATTTACAGCACCGAAATATTGTTCTTTTTTTTCATTTCGATGCCCCGCCCTCCACCGTTTGACCAATTAAAAAGTCAATGAGTGTGTCACATCCAGCTTGCCAGTTACACACCGCACTCTTCGTCGAGCTACTGCCACTGGTAAAGTTACTAAACATGTCAGACCTTAGTAAATTTAAAGGGGGCCTTACGATTCTCAACTTGTTCATGACAAAGCCAGGAACAAAACAAGGATTTTTATCGGGGATGCCTTTCAAAGATGGAGACGATTGAAGGCGGAGAAGATTTTTTTCATCTGACACCAAACTTGCTAATTTCCTACTTGATAGGTAAATAAGGCAATTTACTTGCAATAAATGGAAATGGACATTTGGTATATAAACTATATTGTCCAATATAGTCTATGATCTTGTCTAACAAAGCTAGTATGTACAGTACGTGCAACGAATGCTTTAGAATAGAATAGAATGGACTTTATCGTCATTATATTTGCATATAACGAGATTCAGGACTCCAATTTAAGGTGCGGTAGTGGGAACAAATATGGGATAAAAATAAATTACACAAGAAGTAATAAAGATAAAACTAAGAATTGAAATAAACAGACTACTATCCAATACAAATAATAAGCAATCCTGTACAATATACAAAATACTGTATAATATACAGAGCAAGACAAGAGTACCGGAGTAATAAATAACAATCAGTGTCGGATGTATTGCACTCGAAGGGTAATATTGCACAGTAGGGTATTAGGGTAGGACATTGTATAGGGGTGAATTATTTATTTTTTATTTTTCATTTATATTTGCATGCTAGTCCGGTCAATGACCCATCGACATATAGGCTAACTGGGGAAATATATGCACGTTAGCCTGTGTGTCGATGTGTCATCCAACTGACAGGGCAAATTATATTTTCGACAAATAAAACCTATGTGGATATGGGTAGTGTCAGTGCCTATTTCGTTCTCAAAATGCTGATACGCATATCTCATTATACCGTTCGTTGCTCCATCCCTATGATGCAAGCAAATATAGTCAAATACTTTTTGCTGATACCAGCTATCCGATATCAGGATATCAGGGCAACCTTAATAGCAAAACGACAAATGTCTGGGAGGCGGCGAGAGCAGAGTATCAATGACTGTGAGGTAGGTCTTTAGCTCCACCGGAAACCAAATATCTCCCCATCGCCACTTTACTCCGGTTTGGATACACAATTCTCACATCCGTAAATATGCTTTCTGGCTGCCGTTTTCAAGAAACAGCGACCAGTGATATTGAGCAGACATGCTCCTCTTGGACACCTGGACTGTATTACATGGACTTCCTAAAGTTGTGACGTGAAAAATTCCAACCTCATGTTTATGGTTCTTCCACATCATGTAAAACACGAACAGTACTTTTTTCGACATAAACAAGAGTCTGAGAAGTAATGTGTAATAGGATGTAGGAGGGGCTTTGACACTTCCAACAGCACAGGAGATGAAAAAGAAGTGTGTGAGCGACAGACAGAAAGTGGAATGGGGAGGAGGGCTTCACAAACCACAAGACGTCTATTTTTACAGCTGCCCTGTGCTCCCTCCAGAAGTGTCCTCACACAAACACAAACAAGCCAGATATGGGGCTGCAGTGGTGCAGCAGGGGTCCTCGGGTCATGAAGTACTTTGGCTGAAATGGGTCACAGCAATGATTAAAGAGTGCATTTCTCACACCAACACAAGAGCTCTGGTAAAGAGGAAACGACAAAGCAGATTCTTTGGCAAAAAGCTGTTTTTGACCAATAAATCTTGTCTCCGGTCGCAGCGTTGTCAATGTTGCAAGTGTTTTGGTTTGAGTTTGAAAAGGAATGAAAAGGGGCAGAATGTGAGGAAAAAATAGAAGACTGAGGTAAAGCTGGGAGGGAAAAGGAGAGATCTGATTTCCACCAGGGAAACTTGGCCATTGTGCCGCATTTCTGAGGTTTATGGGAGTCAGCGGCCGTATTCCCTGAGGTACTCTTAATTTTTAACACACAGTTCTCTGTTTAAATACTTCCAGCTGCCCCACGACACGCTGATTCACTGATTAAGGCAAGGATAAACAAAGGTAAGGAGAGGGAGAGATTGCGCAATAGTGTGAAAGTGGAAGAATGTCTGTGACACACGCTTTCTTTCCATTTTCCTTCACCAGAGAAGCTTTATTCTCTCCACCTCCCTCCTTGGTCTGGATTCATTGAGAACACTTCTGCTTATCTGAAACGGTAAAGACCCAGAACAAGAGAACTCTAAAAAGAGACTCCTCCTTCATCTTTTTTTGTGAGCATGTTTTCTCGGTTGGCCCCCCACACAGGGAGTTTGAAAAACAACAACACACTGGGAGTTCATGTTTACCTAAAAAGTCGGAACCAAATGGAGCAGGACTTAGCAATGTTTTACGCAACATATACAAACATATACAGGGAGGAAGTAAAAGGCATTCTCGGTTTTGCTGGAAATTAGAGAGGTGCTTGTATTGCTGCATTGACCTTCATATACATGTATATATAGTTTTTGCACAGAGTAAAAAACTAATTTTTGTGTTTGCAAACCTTACAAAAGCACCTGATTGTAGTAAAACTCACAGAGATACATTAATACAGGCATTATTAGACGTATTGCATGTTTGGTTTTGGAGTTATGTTTGAATAACTTTCATATTTAGTATGACAATTATACTGTCATATTGAGTAAAAAAACTAACTTTTGTGTTTGCCATCCATCCATCCATCCATCTTCTTCCGCTTATCCGAGGTCGGGTCGCGGGGGCAGAAGCCTAAGCAGGGAAGCCCAGACTTCCCTCTCCCCAGCCACTTCGTCCAGCTCTTCCTGTGGGACCCCGAGGAGTTCCCAGGCCAGCCGGGAGACATAGTCTTCCCAACGTGTCCTGGGTCTTCCCCGCGGCCTCCTACCGGTCGGACGTGCCCTAAACACCTCCCTAGGGAGGCGTTTGGGTGGCATCCTGACCAGATGCCCGAACCACCTCATCTGGCTCCTCTCGATGTGGAGGAGCAGCGGTTTTACTTTGAGCTCCCCCCGGATGGCAGAGCTTCTCACCCTATCTCTAAGGGAGAGCCCCGCCACCCGGCGGAGGAAACTCATTTCGGCCGCTTGTACCCGTGATCTTGTCCTTTCGGTCATAACCCAAAGCTCATGACCATAGGTGAGGATGGGAACGTAGATCGACCGGTAAATTGAGAGCTTTGCCTTCCGGCTCAGCTCCTTCTTCACCACAACGGATCGATACAGCGTCCGCATTACTGAAGACACCGCACCGATCCGCCTGTCGATCTCACGATCCACTCTTCCGTCACTCGTGAACAAGACTCCGAGGTACTTGAACTCCTCCACTTGGGGCAAGATCTCCTCCCCAACCCGGAGATGGCACTCCACCCTTTTCCGGGCGAGAACCATGGACTCGGACTTGGAGGTGCTGATTCTCATCCCAGTCGCTTCACACTCGGCTGCGAACCGATCCAGTGAGAGCTGAAGATCCTGGCCAGATGAAGCCATCAGGACCACATCATCTGCAAAAAGCAGAGACCTAATCCTGCAGCCACCAAACCAGATCCCCTCAACGCCTTGACTGCACCTAGAAATTCTGTCCATAAAAGTTATGAACAGAATCGGTGACAAAGGGCAGCCTTGGCGGAGTCCAACCCTCACTGGAAACGTGTCCGACTTACTGCCGGCAATGCGGACCAAGCTCTGGCACTGAGCATACAGGGAGCGGACTGCCACAATCAGACAGTCCGATACCCCATACTCTCTGAGCACTCCCCACAGGACTTCCCGAGGGACACGGTCGAATGCCTTCTCCAAGTCCACAAAACACAAGTAGACTGGTTGGGCAAACTCCCATGCACCCTCAAGGACCCTGCCGAGAGTATAAAGCTGGTCCACAGTTCCACGACCAGGACGAAAACCACACTGTTCCTCCTGAATCCGAGGTTCGACTATCCGGCGTAGCCTCCTCTCCAGTACACCTGAATAGACCTTACCGGGAAGGCTGAGGAGTGTGATCCCACGATAGTTAGAGCACACCCTCCGGTTCCCCTTCTTAAAGAGAGGAACCACCACCCCGGTCTGCCAATCCAGAGGTACCGCCCCCGATGTCCACGCGATGCTGCAGAGTCTTGTCAACCAAGACAGCCCCACAGCATCCAGAGCCTTAAGGAACTCCGGGCGGATCTCATCTACCCCTGGGGCCTTGCCACCGAGGAGCTTTTTAACTACCTCAGCAACCTCAGCCCCAGAAATAGGAGAGCCCACCACAGACTCCCCAGGCACTGCTTCCTCATAGGAAGACGTGTTGGTGGGATTGAGGATGTCTTCGAAATATTCCCTCCACCGATCCACAACATCCACAGTCGAGGTCAGCAGAACACCATCCTCGCCATACACGGTGTTGATAGTGCACTGCTTCCCCTTCCTGAGGCGGCGGATGGTGGTCCAGAATTGCTTCGAAGCCGTCCGGAAGTCGTTTTCCATGGCTTCCCCGAACTCCTCCCATGTCCGAGTTTTTGCCTCTGCGACCGCTGAAGCCGCACACCGCTTGGCCTGTCGGTACCTGTCCGCTGCCTCAGGAGTCCTATGAGCCAAAAGAACCCGATAGGACTCCTTCTTCAGCTTGACGGCATCCCTCACCGCCGGTGTCCACCAACGGGTTCTAGGATTACCGCCACGACAAGCACCAACTACCTTGCGGCCACAGCTCCAATCAGCCGCCTCAACAATAGAGGCGCGGAACATGGTCCATTCGGACTCAATGTCCAGCACCTCCCTCGTGACATGTTCAAAGTTCTTCCGTAGGTGGGAATTGAAACTCTCTCTGACAGGAGACTCTGCTAGACGTTCCCAGCAAACCCTCACAATGCGTTTGGGCCTGCCAGGTCTGTCCGGCATCCTCCCCCACCATCGCAGCCAACTCACCACCAGGTGGTGATCGGTAGAAAGCTCCGCCCCTCTCTTCACCCGAGTGTCCAAAACATGAGGCCGCAAATCCGATGACACAACTACAAAGTCGATCATGGAACTGCGGCCTAGGGTGTCCTGGTGCCAAGTGCACATATGGACACCCTTATGTTTGAACATGGTGTTTGTTATGGACAATCTGTGACGGGCACAAAAGTCCAATAACAAAACACCGCTCGGGTTCAGATCCGAGCAGCCATTCTTCCCATTGTGTTTGCAAACCTAACAAAAGCTCATGTTTCTAGTAAAACTCACAAAGATACACTATTTCAGGCATTATTAGACATTTTGCATGTTTGGTTTAGGAGTTTTGTTTGAATACGATTTTTTGTTGTTGTTTTTTTTCGCAATATCTAAGGATTCTAAGGACATTACTGTCATATTGAGTAAAAAAACAAATTTTTGTGTTTGCAAACCTTACAAAAGCATGTTTCTAGTAAAACTCACAACGATACACTATTCCAGACATTATTAGACATTTTGCATGATTGGTTTAGGACTTATGTTTCAATAAATTTGTATTGCTTTTTTCGCATTATATCAGGATTATAAGACCATTACTGTCATATTGAGTAAAACACTATTTTTTGTGTTTGCAAACCTTATAAAAGCATATGTTTCTAGTAAAACTCACAAAGATACATTATTTCAGGCATTATTAGACATTTCGCATGTTTATTTTAGGAGTTAGTGTCGCTGAACACAAGGCATAAAAAAGAATGACTGTGCATGTGAGCTGTGTGCTTGGTATTTTATGTTTTTTATGTATTTATTTGTATATATCTATCTTAGTACCAATGTTCTTATGTTTTTTATGTGTCATTATGAATTTGCACTAAATGAGTTTGCTTGCAATTTCGTTGTACAATGTACAATGACAATAAAGATCTAATCTATTATGTTTGAATATTTTTTTTTGCTTTTTTCGCATTGTCTCAGGATTATAAGAACATTACTGTCATATTGAGTAAAAAACTATTTTTTGTGTTTGCAAACCTTAGTTTTGTTCAAAACCTTTGTCCGTGTTCTGACATCACATGGACAAAGATAAGACCTTCTGGAGGAAAGTTCTGTGGTCAGATGAAACAAAAATTTTGCTGTTTGGCCACAATACCCAGCAATATGTCTGGAAAAGAAAATGTGAGGCCTTTAATCCCAGGAACACCATGACTACTGTCAAGCATGGTGGTGGTAGTATTATGCTCTGGGCCTGTTTTGATGCCAATGGAACTGGTGCTTTACAGAGAGTAAATGGGACAATGAAAAAGGAGGATTACCTCCAAATTATTCAGGACAACCTAAAATCATCAGCCCGGAGGTTGGGTCTTGGGCGCAGTTGGGTGTTCCAACAGGACAATGACCCCAAACACACTTCAAAAGTGGTAAAGGAATGGCTAAATCAGGCTGGAATTAAGGTTTTAGAATGGCCTTCCCAAAGTCCTGACTGAAACGTGTGGACAATGCTGAAGAAAGAAGTCATAAATAATGATAAATGGGTTGTACTTGTATAGCGCTTTTCTACCTTCAAGGTACTCAAAGCGCTTTGACACTACTTCCACATTTACCCATTCACACACACATTCACACACTGATGGAGGGAGCTGCCATGCAAGGCGCTAACCAGCACCCATCAGGAGCAAGGGTGAAGTGTCTTGCTCAGGACACAACGGACATGACGAGGTTGGTACTAGGTGGGGATTGAACCAGGGACCCTCGGGTCGCGCACGGCCATTCTCCCACTGCGCCACGCCGTCCCTGTCAGTCCATGTCAGAAAACCAACAAATTTAGCTGAACTGCACCAATTTTGTCAAGAGGAGTGGTCAAAAATTCAAGCAAAAGCTTGCCAGAAGCTTGTGGATGGCTACCAAAAGTGCCTTGAAACTTGCCTAGGAACATGTAACCAAATATTAACATTGCTGTATGTATACTTTTGACCCAGCAGATTTGGTCACATTTTCAGTAGACCCATAATAAATTCATAAAAGAACCAAACTTTATGAATGTTTTTGTGAGCAACAAGTATGTGCTCCAATCACTCTATCACAAAAAAATAAGAATTGTAGAAATTATTGGAAACTCAAGACAGCCATGACATTATGTTCTTTACAAGTGTATGTAAACTTTTGATCGCGACTGTACATATAAGAATAATTTTTTCAGGAATTTGGATGTGAATGGATTTTTTTAAGCACCCCTGTGGAGAGATACTTTCCAAAAACAGAGTGGAAAATCTGTTTTATTTATTTATTTATTTTTGTGAAGGGAAGGTCCATTTGAATTATTTATGAATTTTCTGCCAAAGTTGAACCATCGTTTTTTTTTACTGTTTTCTTCCTGAAGTGATGGTTAGATATGTTTCCAGGTATATTACCATTTAATTTTAAGCAAAAAGCATTTCTATTTTCGTGCAGATATGTGGTGCGCCAATTCTTTTTTCCAAATTTCTAATAGGATGTTTTTCTCTTTTTGTTGCCACCTGCCCCAGAATCATTAGTGGTAGAGTGGAACCTGCTTACAGTAAGTCGGTAACGTTTGTGTAAACAACCCGCCTATGTCGACAAATTCATCAAGTCCTGCTGCACTGTGTTCTTCTTATTATGAAAAAGTGTCCGCTAAGGTCAACATAATATTTGACAGCAAAAGGGGTCATTTCTAGATATACTCCGATTAATCGGCTATTGATAGAAAGGTACATTAAGGACCAATGTCGATTAACACCTTTCAGTGCTGATCACAAAAAAATATTTGCTAAACAATTTAATGTACTGGAATAATAAGGATAATGATTCATACGCCACTTTTTTCTAGTGACTCAAAGCGTGTGACAGTGAGAACCCATCATTCGTTCACTCCACACTTCCTGTTTAGTGCAAAGCACTGTACACTTCAGTATTAAGATTGATTCTACCGTAGCAATAAAAAAAAAAAAACACCTATTCAATTAAATACTTATTTAGATTGTTTACCACTGGGAGAAAGATTTGCACATGTGCGAAAGCTTTATTACCACCGATTGGACATCTAGGTAATTGTTTGTTGTGTTTGTTTAAAAGTTATGGGCGGATTTTAATTAAACTTTCAGGAAATGTAAGAAATTGGATAAGGAACAAGTGATTCGATTTTGGGGGTTATCTTGATCATTTCTACTATGTTTTCTTATGTTTACTTTGGAGACTGACCCGCCTCCACCCACAGAGACAAAGGGAGCGGATGACTGACAAAAGGGTTCACCTTGTTTATGTGAGGAACTCGCATGGCTGCCGTTTTGTGACCCCAAGATGCAAGAACCAGGAGAGCTGAGAGCAGGTATGATGAGTTTTAATCTCATGCAAAACAGAAAATAAAGCAGTCTTGCATAAATGTTCCAAACATAGAGTTTTTCTCATCAAGCCTTGAGGAGTGCTCGAGACAAAGTATAAATAGGATACATGTTGATTGGCAGCAGGTGTGGACCGGCTGCCAATCAATGGCAGGTGAGGAAAAACAGTGCTCAGCGGAACAAACAGGAAGTATAACAAAATAAGAGCACTGACAGGAAGTAAATACAAAAACAAGGAAACAAACAGAAATGAAGTAACAGATCGTCACAGTTTATTTTATTTTGCTATAAATAGCTCAAAAAGCTATTGGCAGATTGTGATTAAACTTTAAGAAAATATCAGGAATTGGATAAGAAACAAGTGATTACATTTTGGAGATGATCTGGATCACCGTCGGGATTCAAGGATTTTAGGATTCTTTAATATTAGAAGATAGGACCTGGCGGAGGTCTGCGCTCCCTGATATACTTTTCTTGTTTTCATTGTAGTCAAAACATACAACTAAATAGGCACAGCAGCTATTGTTAGATGAGACTAAGAACTATCATATTAAAACAGAATACCGTATTTTTCGCAGTTCTTTTCATAGTTTGGCCGGGGGCGACTTATGTGTGAAATTATTAACACATTACCGTAAAATATCAAATAATATTATTTAGCTCATTCACGTAAGAGACTAGACGTATAAGATTTCATGGGATTTAGCTATTAGGAGTGACAGATTGTTTGGTAAACGTATAGCATGTTCTATATGTTATAGTTATTTGAATGACTCTTACCATAATATATTGCGTTAACATACCAGGCACGTTCTCAGTTGGTTATTTATGCCTCATATAACGTACACTTATTCAGCCTGTTGTTCACTATTCTTTATTTATTTTAAATTGCCTTTCAAATGTCTATTCTTGGTGTTGGGTTTTATCAAATACATTTCCCCAAAAAATGCGACTTACACTCCAATGCGACTTATATATGTTTTTTTCCTTCTTTATTATGCATTTTCGGCCGGTGCGATTTATACTCCGGAGCGATTTATACTCCGAAAAATAAGGTAATCTGAATAAAAATATTCACACATGGGGGAAAAGGATGACGGCAAACTGAAAAGAGTTATCAAAGCACATTCTCTTTGTGGCTGCGGTCAAAGTCACAAGTAGATGTGCAAGCGATGGTTGTTTTAGTCTCGTTTCTGCTTTTGTCAATGTCAGTGCGCCAGTCCAAAGGGTGTTGACTGTACAATCCCATCATCTCATGTCATACAGTGTGCCGCACGATATGATTAGTGGGACTGTTTATGTTGATTTATGTCATCATCACCTACTGCCTCATTCTTGTCTGAGCCCAAGCTGTTGATTGCTGGGGCAGACGCTGTCTACAATGTGGTCATAAATACAGCATGGTGCTCCTTGACTTTTTTTTTTCTGAAATCTTGAACTGGTCTGAGTGCCATATTGTAACCCTTGTGGTTCAAGTAGTGACACCCATGACTGGAGCCACCCAACCCCCACTCTCCTTTGCCAGCTTGGCTGCATGTGACACTCCTTCCCAAGCATCTGGCCATCGCGTCAGAAAGAGAAGCATGGAAAAACAAAAGTGTTTGCCTTTAAATTCTGCCATGGCTTGCAGACAGGAAAGGGGAGAAGAGCAGCAGTGGCACTAAAGTGAAGTCAAGCCAGTGAAGTGTACAATGTTTTATTGTCCATGAAGGCTAGAGTGGATGTGAATGGGCAGGAGATTTTTGTTTAAACGTGCTGGCTGGCTTGACTTTTAGCAGCACATGACCCCGTAAGGAGATTTCAAGCCGGCTTGTGTGTTGAGCAGAACACGGTGTTGGTGCGGGCTGTGCAAGGGAGGGCGAGCAGGTCTATCCTAGAGGCTTAGCAGCAGCTCTGAGATCAGCTCTCCAGTGCACAACATGTCTACGTTGCACTGAGCCTCGTTTCGGGGATTCTTACAAGGAGCAAACACTTACAGTACATGTCGCACTATAGCATTCTGACTTTACAGCGGCACCTTTTGCTTTGCAATCTGTTTCAAAAGGTCTAACCAAAACTGATGCAATGTTTCCCACAAGAAATGTCAATCCAATTATTCCGTAAAAAAAAAAAATCAACACAAAAAAACATTTCATAGAGAATAATTACAGTTTTACAAGCAGAAAACGGCCCTGGCGACTTGTCCAGGGTGTACCCCGCCTTCCGCCCGATTGTAGCTGAGATAGGCTTCAGCGCTCCCCACGACCCCAAAGGAAATAAGCGGTAGAAAATGGATGGATGGATGGACAAGCAGAAAATCATGTAACATACATACCAATGATTAATAGAAACTTTATAAAAGACTCTTTTTGGCTAAGACGACAATGAGAGTAGGTTTTTTTTGTATTCAATAGTGTTTCTCACCTTCTTTATCAAAATGCTGGCAGCTGCAACTTTCTGGTGGCTTATTTTGCAGTCGTGCTCAATAAAAAAAGCATACAGACTGACACAAAAACTAATCATTTTGCTTGGGCAATGTTTTGTGCAGAATGAAAGGCAGGCAAACAGATTACTTTGTCACGTGCAATCATACTTGCCAACCTTGAGACCTCCGATTTCGGGAGGTGGGCGGGGGGGTGGTCGGGGGGGTGGTCGGGGGTGGGGGGTGTGGTTGGGGCAGGGGCGTGGTTGGGGCCGTGGTTAAGAGGGGAGGAGTATATATATAGCTAGAATTCACTGAAAGTCAAGTATTTCATATATATATATATATATATATATATATATATATATATATATATATATATATATATATATATATATATATATATAAGAAATACATGACTTTCAGTGAATTCTAGCTATATATATATATGTTTTTATTTATATATATATATATATATATATATATATATATATATATATATATATATATATATATATATATTTATATATATATATATATATATATATATATATATATATATATATATATATATATATATATATATATAAATAAGAGAAATACTTGAATTTCAGTGTTAATTTATTTACACATATACATACAAATAACACTCATCTACTCATTGTTGAGTTAAGGGTTGAATTGTCCATCCTTGTTCTATTCTCTGTCACTTTTTTTCTAACCATACTGAACACCCTCTCTGATGATGCATTCTGCTTCGTCTCCTTGTTGTGTGCGCAGTTGTGCACTGCACTTTCTAAAAGCCCTAGATGTTATTGTCATATATGCATGTACAGTAGATGGCAGTATTGTCCTGTTTAAGAGTGTCACAACATTGCTGTTTACGGCAGACAAATTGCTTTACGGTAGACGAAAACGTGACTGCTGTTGTTGTGTGTTGTTACCGCGCTGGGAGGACGTTAATGAAACTGCCTAACAATAAACCCACATAATAAACCAAGAACTCACCCTCGATCATTCTACAGTTATAACCTGATTGGGCAGGCACGCTGTTTATATTGTGGGAAAGCGGATGTGAAAACAGACTGTCCTCACTCAGGTCCGCATGGAGCTGGAGGGGGCGTGGCCTCCAGCTACGCTTGAATTTCGGGAGATTTTCGGGAGAAAACTTGTCCCGGGAGGTTTTCGGGAGAGGCGCTGAATTTTGGGAGTCTCCCGGAAAATCCGGGAGGGTTGGCAAGTATGCGCGCAATGTTTGGCCGTATCATAGCCAGGACGGTTTCTGACCCTACCACCATCGAGATTAATCTAAAAGCACACCTGTTCCACACTGCTTTTAATTTACGCCTTTTACATTTAGTAATGTCAGATTATAATCTTTTAAAGCCCCAGTTGATGACTTTCAGTTTTGGTTGATTTTAGCGGCACCAGTGGACCAAAGCGTGAGTGTTTTGCCAGAAGAAGACCACATTTCCCATGAAGATTAGCGCATACAGCATCTTACTGACATGATGCCCGCTGTAATATTGGCACAAATTAGAGACTTAGACTTAGACAAACTTTATTGATCCACAAGGGAAATTGTTCCACACCATAGCGTTGGCCGGTTCATCTCGTATTAGACAAAAGGTTGTTTTTTTTGTTCGTGAATAGCGTTGCCATGGTAACACGAAATGTTCCCAACTTAAAATACGCCCATCGGCGCGAACGAGACCTTTCCGACGGTATAACATATGTGGGGGTTCGTTGGCCGGTTCGTCTCGTATTAGACAAAAGGGACGTACCCATTCAATAGGCCCATTTTTTTTTTGTTTATTCATTTTTTGTTGTTGTTTATTTGTGAATAGCGTCGCCATGGTAACTTGAAATGTTCCCAATTTAAAATACGGCCATCGGCGCGAACGAAAAAAAAAAGAACAAACCAAAAGTAGTGAAACAAAAATGAATATTATCAACAATATTAACAATATTAGTTACAATTTCAACATAGCAGTGATTAAAAATCCCTCATTGACATTATCATTAGACATTTATAAAAAAATTAAAAAAGAACAATAGTCTCACAGTGGCTTACACTTGCATCGCATCTCATAAGCTTGACAACACACTGTGTCCAATATTTTCACAAAGATAAAATAAGTCATATTTTTGGTTCATTTAATAGTTAAAACAAATTTACATTATTGCAATTAGTTGATAAAACATTGTCCTTTACAATTATAAAAGCTTTTTACAAAAATCTACTACTCTGCTTGCATGTCAGCAGACTGGGGTAGATCCTGCTGAAATCCTATGTATTGAATGAATAGCGAATCGTTTTGAATCGGGAAAATATCGTTTTTGAATCGAGAATCGCGTTGAATCGAAAAAAATCCATTTTGAATCGAATCGTGACCCCAAGAATCGATATTGAATCGAATCGTGGGACACCCAAAGATTCGCAGCCCTAATATATATATATATATATATATATATATATATATATATATATATATATATATATATATATATATATATATATATATGTCTTAATAAGGTTATCCAAAAAATAGTGCTCGATACCGTAGTAGAGCGCAATATATGTATGTGTGGGAAAAAAATCACAAGACTATTTCATCTCTACAGGCCTGTTTCATGAGGGGGGGTACCCTCAATCATCAGGAGATTTTATATATATATATATATATATATATATATATATATATATATATATATATATATATCTATATCGTATTTTTCGGACTATAAGTCGCAGTTTTTTTCATAGTTTGGCCGGGCTCCAGTGCGACTTATATATGTTTTTTCCCTTCTTTATTATGCATTTTCGGCAGGTGCGACTTATACTCCGGTGCGACTTATACTCCGAAAAATACGGTATATATATATATATACTGTATATATATATATATATATATATATATATATATATATATATATATATATATATATATTACGTCTTTCATGGCTATGCTGATGTTAAACAGCAGACACTATCAAAAATTATCTTGTATTGCGCCACAAACATGACGCTACTACCAAGAATGTATCGGAGCGAATGCAGGGTCGATGTAAGGTTTTTTCGATGGAAGTATTATGGCACTGCGAAGTATCACGCCAGTGGCTATTTATTGCTACCACACAAGTTTCCGATAGCTAACATGAGCATTATCATTTTGATTTGAGCATCGAAAGTCACTTACCAGTTTAGCAGGAACAAAGCCAAGGCAGCAGTGCTCTGAAATCCCTCGTCTTTGAACTCATGCCAGCAAATGAAAGCCGAGGCAATGTTGATCCTGACTGTCCTTTTACCCGTGTAAACTTTGTTTTTCTTTTTTGGTCTCCTCAGACAAAACTTTTCATTTCTTTGGTTGTTTACAGCTTCTACCATGATAGTAATAATTGCACGTAGGCGTTTGCATAGACTTCCGTCTTTTTAACGAAAGGGGAAGTGACACATGCCGTGAAGCAAGTCAGCACATTTGTAGTTTTTTGTGTGGCAATGTCGCATAGTGCCAGTAAAAGCGATGCAGCCCCCCCCCCAGGACACGACTGAGGTGTCAATCAACGAGTTGTAAGTCCAGGTATCATCCCAAAAGTTATGAAAATATTTTATGAAGGTTGAAAAGTTACTTAGTGCTGCTTTAATCCGCCTTCTTGTATGCATTTTTCCACTGTTTTAAAATTAGTTTTATTGAGTTTTATTTTTATATTCACAATTGTATACACTCATATTTATTTTTACCCTGTAAAAAGTTTGATTTTTTGAAACGGGTTCCAGAAATAAAACACATTATTACTATTTTTTAAAAAGATTATAATTTTTTGGGGAGGGTGTTCTGACCGACGTTTATTAATTTCCTTTGGTTTAAAAAAAAAAAAAAGTATTTCAAGGATTTTTTGAAATGTTATTTTGTCTCTCTTTCATTAAATCATGAACGTTCCGCAATTTTTACATCATATTAATTTTGCCCACTGTATTTACAGAATGTTCGACTCCAGCAAGCCCTCATTTGATGAGTCGTGTGCACAACATTATGAAAGTTTTCCGAGTGTTGCAATGACTTGATTAAATAGTGCAAGTCTTGGAGGAGGATCTGACACTTCTATGCAAAGAAGCGGAAGAGAAAAGAGAGAGAGATGGTGGTGGAGTCACATCTGGACAGCCCATCTGTGGCGTACCGAGGTCGTGAGTCACTCTAACCACACAGGCATCATTTCCTGTATGTTCTCCTGCCTTTGGTTGCCTTCACCTCCTCCTCCTTCCATGAAGAACTGTAAACAAAAACCTCCCCCTCTGCCACACATGCCATGCCTGAGCAGAAGGCCGAGTGGCACTGAGTACTGTCTGGTCTTCAGTAGATCCAAAACCCTCAAATGCTCCCAGACTTCCAAAGAAGTTCATTAGGTCTTCAAAAAATTACGCAATCTGTTATTCTTATACCCAGACCTGTGTGTTTACTTCCGCACCTGAGGTTGTCACGTGATGGAATAACAAATATTGAATAACAAATTGCATGCTCCCAGACATGCCATTTTTGAACAGCTTTTATTTTGCCTCCTCACGCAAGCACCAGATGCTGTTTATTCTCTTTCTCATTACTCATCTTTCAATCTGCTCTTTATCAAATCTGTTATTTCTTTCATTACACGTTCAAAGATGCACAAATATGAACACGTTAATGATTGTATTATTTCAACTTGGTTGCAAGAAGAGAAATTTACTTTAATTACTTCCTTATTTCGGCGAGGAAAAGGGTTAGGCCTGAAGCAGCTGGTATTTCCTGCTTAGATTTGATTGCAAGTTTCATGATTAGTTCCATTTGAATCTTTGTTGTAACACACACATCTTTACTGCACCAAGCAATAGTTGGAAGTCAAATTTTTTTCAATGCAAATAGAACAATAACGTTTTAACCCTTAACACCCTTACCCACACTTTAAATTATCTAAAAGAGGCTCTATACAGCTTTGTTGACTTTAGCTAAATAAGTCCCAAAGTGATGTATAGGAAACATTATAGAGTACAGTAGTTGTCATGTGACTGTCATATGACTATCCTAACTGTAGCTTCCCCAAAATGGCAGTGTGTCCTTTAAAGCAGTGGTCCCAAACCTTTTTGTAGCTGCGGACCGGTCAACGCTTGAAAATTTGTCCCACAAAATATTTTTGTTTTGTTTTGTCATAAAGAAATACAATCATGTGTGCTTACGGACTGTATCCCTGCAGACTGTATTGATCCATATTGATATATAATGTATATATTGTGTTTTTTATGTTGATTTAATAAAAAATTTTTTAAAAATGTTTTATTTATTTACTTTTTTTTTAAATTTCTTGTTCGGCCCGGTACCAATCGGTCCACGAACCGGTACCGGGGAATGGACCGGTACCGGGGAACACTGCTTTAAAGTGCTGGAGTTGTTTTCCAAAAGCTTTTCTTTTGCCATTTAAGGCCATTTTAAACACATTTAACAACTATAATGCTTTTATAGTTCTTACTATATTTCTCGAATTAGTTCTTATAAAACAAGTTTGGAAAATATTACTACTGCTTGACCTATTTGTCTCAATAGCAAAAATGTTAACAAGCCATTCAAAAAATGGTGTTAATTTTAAATGAATATATGTTATTTAGTTCAATTCACAAATTACATTTTTGGTAATAAGTACAAAAAAGTGTCAAGTTAGAAGTACATTTAGCAGAACCCATTTTTACCTCTTACATCATTTCAGCATGAATAAGTTTGAGTTCTTATGGGTTAATGGAGAAAAGTCCAGAAAATACAACATATTCTGACTCATGTAATGCAGTATAAAGCATAAAGTGTCTGCTGCAAAAGTATTTTATAACAGTACTGTATATACGTGCACCTATTTCCAAATAACCGATTAACCAATACTCTTTGTTTATACTCAATGCAATTGGATTGTTTATGTCTGTTGTTCAAATCCCAGCAGTGGCAGCAGAAGCGGCACATGACGAGCAGCAAAACTAAGCACAATTAAATCAGATTAATCTGTCTGATTTACAATTCTTACCGACTTGTTTCCAGATATGGATGTGGCCAAAAAAGTATTCTATAGCACTAGCGCTGCAGTTTTTATTTTAAAACTGTGCTCTTGTGTGTATTATTTATGAAGTCCAAGCATTACTTATGCTTGACCTGCATGCATAATCATACCACAGTATTAAACATAACTTTCATAAAAATATCATTGAGATAGAAAAGTTTCATCAAAATCCGTACATAACTTTTTGAGCTATGTTGCTAACTAACTAACCAAAAAACTAACTGACAAACAAATTAATCGAAAGATAAATTACACTGCATGTTTGTTTTCATTTTTCATCGTTTCTCACTTTAAACAATTTGCGAGAAGGTTCACTCTTTGCATTGGCATTGCTTTTATTCTGTACCAAAATGAAATAAACGGAGTGAACCATTTAATCAGTCATCCACTCTCTTTGTCTCTGTGGGTATAGGCGGGGCTGCTAGCATAAACACGTAGAAGTTCAGCCTAAGAATGTAAAGTAAGATAACGTAGTACTGGGGATGTAACGATAAATGGTACTAATGATAAACGTTAAAACTCCTGACGGTTAGTATTACCGTTTTAAATTAGAATGATCGGGAAACTGTGATAGATAACTGCACTTGCTGAGGGGCACCAGCTCGTTAGCTTTAATGCTAACATGAAAATAAGATACATTAATGTCTTTTCCCATTAAAACAATATACCCAAAGCTAAACTTAAATAAACACATTGCTGTCTGGGCAACTAAGATATTCAATTGTGTACATTGAAGCTTACTGTCTCGCAGAGTTCTATACTCAAAAGAAATTCGAGATCAGAGGTGTTTTCACGGTGCGTTCATTGACCGCTGAACATAGTAGGACGCCACAACACCCGCCAGAAATAATTAACAATTATATATTTTATTTGTTTTGCACTTTTCATTTAAATACATTCTAACGTGCTTAAGTATAAACCAATATTAAAACAATAAAAGCTTAGACATTAAAACAGATAAAATACTAAGACCAAAACACTATAAGTGAGGCATAAGAAACACACAACTTGCAAAATAGTGGCTTTATAACAGTGTGTCTATTTATTTGAGTTATTTAAAAAAATGACTTGGTTAGAAGATTTCAGTGTGTGTGTAAGTAGTTATTGAGGACATTCAACAATAGTGCGATAATAAAGATAACTGTGATAACTTTGGTCACGACAACCGTGATATTAAATATTCATATCGTTGCATCCTTATGTAGTATAAATCAGTGTTTTTTAACCTTTTTTGAGGCAAGGCACATTTTTTCATTAAAAAATCCGGAGGCACACCACCAGCAGAAAACGTTAAAAAATGAAATTCCACCAGGTCGTTGTGCCTTATTTTGAGTTTGTTGGTGTTTTCCTGTGTGTAGTGCTTTAGTTCTTGTCTTGCGCTGTTATTTTGGTGGCCCTTCCTGTTTTGATGGTGTTTTCCTGTAGCAGTTTCATGTCTTCCTTTGAGCGCTATTCCGCGCACCTGTTTTGTGTTAGCAAGCAAGGCTATTTACCTTGTTGCTATCCTTCTTTGTGTGGACATTGTTGATTGTCATGTCATGTACGGATGTACTTTGTGGACGCCGTAAGTTTTTGCTGTCATCCAGCATTATGTTTCTATTTACTTTGTAGCCAGTTCAGTTTTACTTTCATTTTGCATAGCCATTGTCTTTTCCTTTCCCTTTTTGGTTTAAGCATTGCATACCTTTTTACCTGTACGGTGCCTCCCGCTGTGGTCTGCATATTGGGATCACAACAAACCATCCTCGTCTCACCCGACACATTCCGACTTTTACAAAGCAATAACTACCTGCTGCCACCTACTGACATGGAGTATTACGTGGTTACCCTGCCGAGTTTTACACAGCACAGACACTAAGCAACGGCACATTATTTTTAGATTATAATTATTGATTTGAAAAAAATTTTTTTTGGACCAATTAGGTGAAGTTGCATAATTTCCCACGGCACGCCAGACAATATCTCACGGCACACAAGTGTGCCGCGGCATATTGGTTGAAAAACACTGGTATAAATGATCGGGATCACCCCTAAAATCTAATCACTTGTTCCTTATCCAACTTCTAACATTTTTTGAAAGTTTAATCAAAATCAGCCCAAAACATTTGAGTTATGTTGCTAACTAAGTAACGAACTAACTAACTACGACGAATACATAAACTAGTAGTAGTAGTTTGGTATGAAAAAGTGGAATTTCGGGAAAAGCAACATTTTTTGTGGAAAATGTGGAATTCTAAAACATTTTTTAAAGTCTCCCGAATGAGATAAACATTTTGGGATGGTAGGAATGGGTTGAGAAATGTGGAAGTAAATTGGCATAAAAAAAACAACGGCGGAATAAGATAAATAGATTAGAGAGTTTGGGTGCAGAATAACACATGGATGAAGAACTTGCTCACAATTACGGATTCCCACATGCTGCTTTGGTCAGTTCAAAATAAATATTGGGATTGTTTTTCTGAGAGGGTCTAAGCAACATGATTTAGCAAGGAACCAATTCAATGGTTGTTTCCAAAGGCTGACCTAAGAGGTTGAAGAAAAAAGGGTCTTCAATGACTTCAAGAAGAAAACGACCCCTGTGGAGCCCATCAACATGAGAGGTGGCAGTAGTGGGGCAGTACAAGTACCTGGGAGTCCACTTGAGCAGCAGACTGGACTGGAAGGACAACAGCAAAGCTCCATACAAGAAAGGCATGAGCAGACTCTTTTTCCTGAGGAAGCTTAGGTCCTTTAATGTGTGCAGCAAGCTGTTGGAGATCTTTTTTCAGTCCGTTGTGGCCAGTGCCCTGTACTTTGCAGTGGTTTGTTGGGGGAGCAGCACCAGCAAAAGGGACTTAAACCGGATCGACAAACTGAGGGACAGGAGGACACTGGACAAACTGCTCGCCATCATGGACAATCCTGCCCACCCACTCCACCAGACAATTGAGGGACAGCGGAGCTCATACTCCAACAGGCTCCTTCAGCTTTGTTCCCACAGTGTTCAAGAACTCCTTCATTCTGCACTCCATCCAGCTGTATAATCACTCGCCATACAGCAATAGATGATATCTGTCTATTACCTGACCACTTCTGTTAGATACCCCTCTTTGTTTATGATGTATATTTTCTGCTGGATCTACTCTCTATTTTATGCTGCCCATTTTTTATTTTTTTTTGCTGCAGCTGTTACATATACTGTAATATTGTACATGGTAATTGGGATTTGTTATATATTGTATATATTATATAAAAATATAATATAATTTAATAATATAATATATCTGTATATATTATATGCTGTATATGTAATATACAAATATTACATATATGTTATATTCTATATTGCTACTATGGTACATTTTTAGTCTACTTAATACCTGCATTATCCTTTCCATCCTTACCCTTTCCAACCTTTGAAACTGAGCGACTGTGTGGAACAATTTCCCTTGTGGATCAATAAAGTTTGTCTAAGTCAGTGGTTCTTAACCTTGTTGGAGGTACCGAACCCCACCAGTTTCATATGCGCATTCACCGAACCCTTCTTTACTGAAAAATAAAATGTTGTATTTTTTCAAATTCAAGACAAAGTTATATGTTTTTGGTAACACTTTAGTATGAGGAACATATTCTAAGTAACAAAGACTTAATTTAGAGTTAATTGGTTAGGGTTAGGGTTAGAGGGTTAGGGTTATAATAAGGCCATGCCGAATAAGGCATTAATAAGTACTTAATAATGACTAGTTAAGAGCCAATATGTTACTAATTTGCATGTTAATAAGCAACTAATTAATGGTGAATATATTACCCATACTAAAGTGTTACCATTTTTTATTACTGGTGCACAAAATGAACCGTGCATGAACATTACCTTGTTCAAAGAACAAAACCAACACAGTGCATAAACTCACAACAAATTACACACCTGCAAATCAGTGTGATTTCTGCTGTTGCCGTATCCGTAATACGCCGATAGGGAGAAGTTTTTATTTACATGATGAGTCGGGTGTGTCTTGACCTCCGCCGAACCCCTGAGCCCGACTCACCGAACCCCTAGTGTTCGATCGAACCCAGGTTAAGAACCACTGGTCTAAGTCTAAGTCTAAGTCTTTGTAGCCACAGTTGGTTCCATCTGGCTTGAAGGAGTATAACAGAAGGGCAAATGAAAGTGAAAGTTATATATGTCTTCTTGTGTGCAAAGGAGCCATGCCGTTTGTAATATTGGACGATACAACTGACTCTTATGTGCTCACCAATTAAAAAAGGTCTTGCAGTCCTGTGAAAACACGTAACTGTGCTGTACTCACGGTGCAAGCTGAGGGAGATGTTGATGACTCTCTCCTCACTGAAGCTTTTAAGATTGGGAATCTTGGCACATTTGAGATGCGTGGAAGAGGGCGAGTCTCCCACGTGGATCCAGCAGACCGTCTCCTGAGCGTACAGGAAGTCCATGGCTGTGGTTTGTTTTGTGCTGGTGGACAGCAGGCTGTGGACCGTGGTGCCGCTCAGGGAGGTGGCTTGAATGTTCTGAGAGTTGGCGATCAACAGTACAGGCAGACGGTCCACTGGGACTGAGAAGAACAAACATAAACACGAAGAGGGCACATGAATAGAATATTCATCCCGTCCCAAAGTGCTGCTGTCAGCGACTTTTAATGTTATTTTCTTTTTTACCGTTCTTGGCCTTGCAGGAGCGGTTGTCCGGCTGCGGCAAGTATCCCTCCACACATGAGCAAGAGTAGGAGCCTTCAGTGTTGGTACAGGACTGACTGCAGGTCCCATACACACTGCACTCATTGAAGTCTGAACATACAAAAACAAAACCCACTATAAAGGTATGCACTCCACACACTGAGTCCGTCATCAGAGAGGGAATATATTGTAGAAGCTTATATTATTGACACTTGAGAAGATATACGTTAATAAAACAGTTGCCAATTGTACATATACAACTCACCTTTGCACGTTTTCCCATCTGAGCTGATCTCATAACCACTTTTACAGTAACAAGCAGGTCCAGCTGGAGTCACTGCACAATTGTCCTGACAGCCCATGAGTGAGCAGTTGGATATAAACTCTGAGGAGGGAGAAAGGGGAGACTTTTATGACATGGTAACCATTGTGGAACAGATATACACGTTTTGTGTACAGTAGTGAAGTAAGGATGTTTTAAGATTTGAAAATGCTGTATTAGTGCTTCTGACGGAAAGAGGATTTGTGCAATAAAAGTATGCAGTAATCCGCTGACAGTGCAGAAATGATACTGCGTTCACATAAGTTTAATTATGGAAGACCTAATGCTGTCAGTATATACCATTTACAAGTCGGCATGTCGGGCAAAATATATTAAATGTGACTTTGTGGACTAGACAGTTGTTCTCAAACTTTTTTCACCAATTGCTACATGAGAAAAAATCTTGTCTATCCAAGTACCACCATAATGACGAACATTAAACAACATTAAGTATTCATTAAAAACAAGGCAGAGGTTTTATTTAACAAGTTTATTTAATATTTTTGGCCACTGTAACATTACACACAGTTTGTAAGTAACACTGTGTTTGAACACAGAAAAATATTACACTGTACTTTAATCAAGGGATTATTTGGCGTCCCACAAGACAGACCCTGCGTACTGTCCCACAGTTTGAGAATTATGGAACTACAGAATCCTGACAAAGGATGTAACAATTACCGGATTCCCAACAAAATACTGTTTCAAATTTTAATTATCGTCAAAACCGTGACTCATTACCGCACTTTGATAAAACAGATAGGGCACTTATCACTGGCTAGCAGCTGGTAAGCTGATTGCTATCTAGCAGCTAACGAGCTGATTGCTAGCTGCAAGGTAGAGCGCTAATAACTAGCTGATAGTTACATGAACATGAAGTGACGTGGCAACCCCGAGTTCTGCCTTTAACATTTTGAAACACTCTAAAATCTTTACAAATAAAAAAAGGCTGCAATTTCTAATCGATTAAATCGAAATTAGAGGGATTAATGGTTTAACTCATACAAATCTATAAAATCCAGACCACATGGAGTTCTCGGAACTTTAAATACGTTGACATAGTTTCCGTACGACCGTTGCAAATCGAGCACACATGAGAGCGGTGGTGTGTGGGTGCAATGATCTTTGGGGTGACGCACAGCGGAGAGTTCGGATTTATTTATTATTATTAACGCACACATGTTAACAGTACAATTTCAATATTGATGACGTGCATTTATTGGAAAAAAAGAAGAAAGGCTATGCCAAGCACAATGTTATTTTATTTGAACTATTTTACCTAAAATATTTTTTTACATGTATAGCTATATTTTTTAAGTGTGTTTTATTCGATTACTTAATTAATCGCATAAACTAAATCGATACATGACTCGATTACCAAAAAAAAATTAGATAGCTGCAGCCCTGATTAATGTTTTTTTCTGCCAAAGAACATATATTGTCTACAGTCTTATTATTTATTTAAATACAAAACTTGGTTAAACAATGTCAGTGTGTGCGTAACTACTTTTTGAGCACATTCAACGAAACCATGATTAAAATGATAACTCTGGTCACAATAATCCCTACCTGTGACAGTAAAAGTGCATACAAATAACATTGTGGCTTTAAGAATAACGCATTCAGAGTTAGGTCAGAAGCTCGCTATGATTTCACAAGCTGTATTCAAGCAGAGAGAGCCGCACCAATGAGTTGCACATTGACAAGTGGCCCACACAAACAGCTCATTAGTTGGCAAAGTTGCACAAATATATGAAAAACAAATAACAGCAAAAGGCAGTCAAGGGAGAAAGTTAGTCAGCAACAAAAGGCTCATTTTTCTTTGACATATCCAACTCCAACAAGAAATGTATTAATCGTATATACTTGTTTCTTTTCTGTCCAGTTTAAATGTTAGTTTTGGTCACAGCAAACCATCCATCAGATCCATCATCCACCAGAAAACATCAAACTTTGCCACACACTGGGAATAGGTTTTCTAAATTCAAACGATTCACATTTTTGATCCCTTTCTGCTTTTTTAAGTCTAGTGCAAAGTCCAGAACTTTATCTTTTTTTTTTTACTGTAACTAAGGATGTAACCATAAGAACATTTCATATCGCGGTTATTGTAACCAACATTTTCACGGTTATTATTATTATCAATGCATTGTTGAACATGCACAAAAAATACAGACACTGACCAGGTTTTTTTTTAAACAATAACAAAACAAGACACATGTCTATTTTTCAGGTTTCTTAAGAGCCATATTATTTTAATTTCAGTGTTTAGATATGTTCATCTTTTTTTCATTCTAATTTATGAAGGTTTTAGTGGGTTCCTTTTATAATACCGAAAAAATTGTTGTTGGGCGCATCATTTCCAGTTTATCTGATGTCACAAGAGTTTACTTCCTGTTGTAAATATTCCTTCCAGTATTGATCGATCACTCTGATTCTTTGTTTTGTCACCACTGGGCCTGTCCTTCCTTTTTACTGGATACAAATTTAATAGTTATTTTTATAACAGTCTTATGCGCAGCACAGATACAGTATATATAAATATTAGTCATCTTTATTAGTAAGTACATGCCAAAATTTCTTAAACTGAATTTAAAAGCAGGTGGCTAGATTAGAGCCACTGAATAGGTTTATGCTTCAAAATCCGATTTGTCGACTAATCGTTAAGATAATCGATGACTTGTCGACTATCAAAATAGTTGTTAGTTGCAACCTTCAACCCACAGCAAAACATGACAGAGGGTCAGACATTTCTTGTAGTTGGTAAACAGGGTTGCAAACATCTCAGGGTGTTAGGTTGTTAGTCTAAGATTCACAAAATCTCTACCTCCAAACACGTCTGGTTGACTTGATGCCAAACAGCTCGATTGTGGTTTCATTTGTGTTTTTGTTTTTTGGCGATTCTTTTTTTTTCTTTTTTGACAAAACTTCTCCATCATCCAGCTATTGATGTCTGATAGCTAGTAAAAATAATAAATAGTCTACTTTAATAAATGTAATATTTACAGCAATCAAGACATTTGAGATCTGACATTGCTGAGATTTGAACCCACACCTTTGTGGAATAGACGGTGAATGCGCAAACCATTGTACTACCAAGGTTCTGATGACATCAATGATGCAAGTAATTACATATTCATTGAATGAATTTAATTCTGGCGGCAGTTTAAAAACTATTTTTATCCTCTATCCATATTCCGAACTGACCACAAGTCTCGAAAGCCCACATTTTCAATGGAGCTTGGGCGGTTAATGAGTTGTCGAATATCCAGGCAAATCTGAACCGCGTCTCGAAACAGTCACGTGGTATAAGCAAGCAGCGAGGCTGAACCGCGTCCCGAAGCGGTCACGTGGTACAACTTTGCAACGAGGCTTCACACGTCATCATTTCCGGCTCCTCCCCTAAATGATGCAAGCCTCGATACTAGGAGTGTGGGAAAAAATCGATTCGAATTCGAATCACGATTCTCACGTTGTGCGATTCAGAATCGATTCTCATTTTTAAAAAATAGATTTTTTATTTTTTTTTGGTCTTTTTAAAAAAAAAAGTTTTTATTAATCAATCCAATAAAACAATACCCAGCAATACCATAACAATGCAATCCAATTCCAAAACCAAACCCGACCCAGCAACACTCAGAACTGCAATAAACAAAGCAATTGAGAGGAGACACAAACACGACACAGAACAAACCAAAAGTAGTGAAACAAAAATGAATATTATCAACAACAGTATCAATATTACCGTATTTTTCGGAGTATAAGTCGCACCGGAGTATAAGTCGCACCTGCCGAAAATGCATAGTAAAAAAGGAAAAAAACATATATAAGTCGTACTGGAGCTATGAAACTATGAAAAAAACTGCGACTTATAGTCCGAAAAATACGGTAGTTACAATTTCAACATAGCAGTGATTAAAAATCCCTCATTGACATTATCATTAGACATTTATAAAAAAAAAAGAAAAAGAACAATAGTGTCACAGTGGCTTACACTTGCATCGCATCTCTTAAGCTTGACAACACACTTTGTCCAATATTTTCACAAAGATAAAATAAGTCATATTTTTGGTTCATTTAATAGTTAAAACTAATTTACATTATTGCAATCAGTTGATAAAACATTGTCCTTTACAATTATAAAAGCTTTTTACAAAAATCTACTACTCTGCTTGCATGTCAGCAGACTGGGGTAGATCCTGCTGAAATCCTATGTATTGAATGAATAGAGAATCGTTTTGAATCAGGAAAATATCGTTTTTGAATCGAGAATCGCGTTGAATAAAAAAAAATCGATTCGTGACCCCAAGAATCGATATTGAATCGAATCGTGGGACACCCAAAGATTCGCAGCCCTACTCGATACGCGCTTCGCGGAAACGCCCCCTCCATTCCTCGACACATGCCTCGAAGCCTCCGCACATTTGGTCCCATCACTAAACTTTATTTATTGTACTGTACATCTTATTATATTGTGCTGTGATTAGGTGGCGACTTGTCTAGAGTGTACCCGCCCTGCGCCCAAATGCAGCAAGGATAGGCTCCAGCCACTCCCGCGACCCTGTATATAAGGTTCTTATCTTGGCTGCTGACATATATGCTGCATGTTTGGATGTGAGCGTGTACATCTTAGATATATAAATGGACGATTAGATACATCAGAGATGTAGTAGCCTGCTAAGTGATAAAATAAATTAACGTCCATACCTGGCGAGCAGGCATCGTGTTTTAATTTCTGTACCTTCAAAAAACACAGAATGTTCCGACACTTTGGCCCCAGCCACCGTCAACTTGCTGTTCAAAGACGTGTGTAGCATCCACTCATTCGTATCTATGGCTGACAGACGTGTTGTGACACTGTGTGGATATTATAATCACTCCTGTTTTAATTATCGACTTGCTAATTTATTTGTCTTACCTGGTTACTCTCTGCTGTAACACGGTTCCAGTTTGACTTCTGTTGAAGTATACTTTGTTTCACTACTTCACATTCAAGCTATTTTAGCTCCACGGCTAAAATAGCTTGTCTTGTCCCCCTCCCTCTGTGTGTCTTCACACTAAATGTTCTGTTACTTTATTTACCATACATTTGTGAAGAACCCGCATGTGACCCCAAGATGCAGGAAACAGGAGAACGACGTGCAGGTACGAGTCTTTATTATACTCAAACAAGGAGGAGAAGTCATGCATCCAGCGTAAGGTCCCTAACATAGTCAATGTCCGAGCACTGACGAACAGGCGAGGCAGGCATAAATAGCAGCCTGATTGGCAACTGCAACCAGGTGTGCCGGGCTGCCAATCTGGGAGAGGTGAGGGAAACGAGCGCTCAGGGAGACATGCAGGAAATGGAACAAAATTAAGAGCGCCCACAGGAAACAACACCAAACAAGGAACCACCACCAGAAGTGAAGTGACAGATCGTCACAACATTAAAAATGTATGTTTGGGTATTTGTCCATTGATCCCGAACCGTCCACATTCCAATTGGGATGCATCTAAGAATCGATCATGTTTCCCACTTCTAATGCTTTTCCTGGTGACTGTGCTTCCAACTCCCTTGAGATCATTAACCAGATCCTCCCTTGTAATTATGGGTTTGTCTTTTCTCAATAGGTTAAATCCTGCATTGAGCTCAAGCGCAAAAGCAATTTAATGCTATACTGTATTTATTCCGTTCAAGAAATGCATAACGAGTGGTCTCTTTCTTATCATTATTTCTTTTTTTGCTTACAGTCTTTAAGTCCAATACAGTCTTGTGCAGGTCTACAATTTTGTCCCTGAAGTCCCATGAGAGCTCTTGGGTTTCTCCCATGGTGGTGGAGGAGTGTTAATGTAAAATATTGTTTCAGTGACAGTTGACAGGATTAATTTGTATGCTTCATGGACACATACTTGCCAACCTTGAGACCTCCAATTTCGGGAGGTGGGGGGCGTGGTCGGGGGTGGGGCGGGGCGTGGTTGGGGTGGGAGGCGTGGTTTGGGGCGTGGTTAAGAGGGGAGGAGTATATTTACAGCTAGAATTCACCAACTCGAGTATTTCATATATATATATATATATATATACATAGACATATATATATATATATATATATATATATATATATATATATATATACATAAACATATATATATATATATATATATATATATATATATATATATATATATAT